>NC_048306.1:50216569-50317247 GCF_013100865.1 Trachemys scripta elegans | reverse complement strand
ACGTGGAAAGAGCTGCCCGAGGCTACCGGCTTCACGGTTTGCCGGGCAGCTCTTTCCACGTGGCTGGGAGTGGGAGGGAGGAGGAGGCGGAGTTAGGGTGGGGAAGGGGCGGAGTTGGGGCTGGGCTAGGGGTGGGGAAATGGGCAGGGCCAGGGCCCATGGAGGGTCCTCTTTTTTTATTTATTAGATATGGTAACCCTATTGAAAAGGAACTAGTCTCATGAGCATTGAAGTCTCTCACCAAGAGAGTTTCCAATAAATCAGGGAATGAGCAAACTCAAAAGACAGTTGTTACAGAGTAGGTGCTGGTACTGCCCATCGAGAGCTGTGCAGAAATGATCAGAGGCGCTGCCAGACATGCAAAAACAAAAGCAATGTCATAGAGGGGCCCCTATGACTTCAACAGAAAGGCAGAAAAGGGGGACATCCTACCTCCTAGTATTTTCTCACTTGAACCCTCTAATCTTATTCCGTACAAAAACAGGTGAGTGTCAAGAACAGCATAGAGGAACTGGTGAAAGTCCTGCTCCGGGAAGCCCGGACTGATCTGGAGAAAGTCAGAGCCATTTGGATGTGGATATGCCATCACATAGGTAGGCTGAGATCCTGGACTCCCACAGATTTGGCAGACAATGCTGCTGCTGTCACTCTCATTATATTGTGATTGCATGTTGTGAGTAGGTTTGTAGGGGGCACATGAGGGGGAGGAGAAGGGGAGCCCACAATTAATTCTGGATAAATAAAGTCTGCTGTCAGTATCCAGAACTCTATTGAGAGGTTATCGTCTATCTATATTTCTGTACTTCCTCTCCCATCCCTGCCAGTTTCCACCATGGTGATGTGTCAGTGATTTCCTCCTGTGTGACTAGCCTGAGTTTCCTACCTGAATTATTCAGAGATGCCACAGCACAAGTCACCACCAGTTTCCACCAGGGTGATGTGTCAGTGATTTCCTCCTACGTGACAAGTCTGAGTTTCCCACCTGAGTTATTCAGAGATGCCACAGCACAAGTCACCACCATGCCAGTGACTGCAGCATCAAAAATGCTAGGTTGTAACATCAGTAAGACCATGATTGTGACATGTAGCCTCTCCCCTAGTGCTGGCCAGCTCTGCTAGCTCGCACACATTTATTCTGAGGGGCAGGGGGAGAAGGGAGAGAGAAAAGCCATGATCTCACATTGTGCCTGTCCCTCCCCACTCTACTAGGGGCTGCAGTTCTGCCTGACCTTTACGTGGACCACACAAGTATGGGCTGGACAGACTCTGGCCTTGAACTAATAAGGCAGATGACAGCCATTTACAAACAGTGGGCTCCTCTGTTTTTTCATACGCACAAGCATTTCACGAGTGGATAGAGACATGCAGAAGAGAGCGTACATGCTCAACAAGGTGTCATAAACATTCTTTTCCAGCTACTTTCTGTAACATGCGTGTGATTCTTTAAGTGTTTAATTTGCCAGGAAGTTAAGTCCTGTGTCTGCAACCCATCTCTAACCCTGCAAAGCACATAAGCAATCCTTACCTGCACAACTTCATTGAAGTCAGTGGCACTAGCTGCCTGCATGATCAGGGCCCAAGAGAAGGGCATGTTTAACTCCCTCTCTCTCACCCAGATTTATAGACCAAATGTATTCTTCTACCGAAAACATGTAACTAAAAACCTCAGCATGAAGCCTGTTCATACTGGAACACAGAATGTGCAGTAAAGGTCTGTTTCTGGCAACAAATGAGCTGCAGCCACCCATGCCAAGAAGTAACCACCACCAGAGCAGGAGTTTCCCAGTCCTCAGTGGTGCAAAGTAGATTTACCACTGGTACAAAAAACTGCACAATACAGTGGAACACCAGAGTTACGAGCTGACCAGTCAACCACACACCTCATTTTGAACTGGAAGTACACAATCAGGTAGCAGGACATACACACACACACAAAAGCAAATACAGTATTGTATTAAACAAACTACTAAAAAAAAATAAAGGGAAAGCAGCATTTTTCTTCTACATAGTAAAGTTTCAAAGCTGTATTAAATCAATGTTCAGTTGTAAACTTTTGGAAGAACAATCGTAACATTTTATTCAGAGTTATGAACAACCTTCGTTCCCAAAGTGTTCATAACTCTGAAGTTCTACTGAACTGAACCTGCCTTAAAATAAGAAAAAACGTTTTCCTCAACTCCACCTGAATTACATTTTAAAATATGCATTGTAGATTTGTGCAGTCAACTGGCACCATAATAAATAATGTAGCTGCCAACCCTACTTGTTCAAAAATTATGAGTCAAACCCCAGAAAGACATGAGATTGGCTTACAAATCAAGACATTTAAAATAGAGTCGGGGAGGCCCTTCTGGCATCTATTACGTAGAGAGGCACTACACAGTTCCTTTTCATCTCTCTCTGCAGCCTCTCAAACGTCAATACAAGTGGCTTTATGTTTTATCATTACTGCCTCTGGGGCTTCAACTGCCTCTAACTTCCTCCTGGTTCAGGACAACCTAGCTCTGGCCCCTGGCTTCCTCCTGGCTCAGAACCCTCTGGTTCTGGCTCAAGGCCTCCCAAATTTCTTGCTGCCTTTAGTCCTGAAGATAAAACTCCCAGCTACCTCTCCCAGGTCTCATCCCTGGCCTTTTCCCCACTGCGCTGTGCTCCTTCTCAGGTGCATTTGATCACCAATTATGCTTAGCTCCCTCCAGCTGCCACCCTGTTGCCTAACTGGGCTCAGACTCTTAGAGACCCCAGTGAATCAGTGTGGGGTTCATACACCCCTCTTATATTCACTCTTAGATGACATGCCTGTTATTTATACATTGCTTATTTTTAAGCATTTCATGAAACAGAGAAACTGAGTCATGCTACCACAGTGCATTCCAGTGGGCCTCTAATAATTCAGGCACCTATTTAATTGACATGTTTATACATAGCTATGCCAATTAAAATCATACAGTATGGAGATCGAATAGCTGTATTTGATCATAGAGTCCATCCTCCTAAAAGTGTAGGAGAACATCTCACATGTTAAACAAATACTATAATTTAGCAAAAGATGAGGATTCTTCTGTATAACAAGGAGGAGGCTGGGAAGAGATGGATTATAAAGTTTTTAATCACTCTCTCTGTTCTGAGGTTCATTGTAGGACAAAACTAACAAATGCTCTTATAACTGAAGATCCCATCAGAACAACTTGCTTGATTTATAGTACCTGGGAATCCATTTATTCCCATTCATATTCTTAGGATATCTCTGATGCACTGTTATGTGCTATTCCCACCACCCTGTTTCACAGCTCTTTGTCCCAGTTCCCTTTCCACCCTCCCTGGTGATGGGCATGCAAGAGGGCAGACTCTCCGACTTCCCCTTTGCACACAATGGATTACAATTTGGAACCAGAATTTAAATCAGTGTCAAGTTCTGGCTAGTAGATGACCTTTAGATTGGAACATTTAATTCTTCTAAAGGGGATCCTGTAGAGCAGCTGTTACAAACTGTGTCATGGTTTGGCCCACATTTTAAAAAAGAGAGCGTCTCCTGAACATCTCGCCTCCCATCCATCACTGCATGGGCCATCTCCATTCCTGTCCATGATTGTGTATCATCCCTCTATGAAAAAGCACCGCATGTATTTTTAGCTGTGTCGTCTCATGCACTTTAGCAGCTGGAAACAAGGAGCCAGTACCATGTGACCAGCTCTCTCTGTATCCCAACAGCCAGTGCTCCACAGGTCACTAAGGAGCCATTGGAAATCACTGCTCTAGAGCTTTCCTTCTCTTGTGCCCTCAGGAGCAGACTTAAAGGCACTTACATTAATGGAGTCTTTCAGATGAAAGTCAAGTTGCAGCATTTCATCAGTCTATGCAGCATTCGCAGGCTCTCTTCTCCTGAACAGCATTCAAGGAAGGAGGAATGTTACAAGCATGCTGATGGCACTCCTTAGCCCTTTGTCAGAAAAATATGTTCATATTTTATAAAAACGTATGGCCATAGTCAAGGTTACTAGGTATTAAAATTAGCTTTCCTGGGCCATTTTCTCTAGCTCTGCCTGGAATAAACCTTCCTTTGTTTCTTTTTTTGTATTTATTTTGAAAATATTATTTCCTGCAGCTCAAACTATAAATTCCCCGCCCACATTTAGCGCTGAGCAAATCATTGATTTTACAGTTTGGTGGCTGAACCAAAAAGAAGAAAAAAATTAACATTTTTCAGGCTAAAAACAAAACAAAAAACACAAAAGGGAAAAACACCCCAAAATGATCCAGAACTAATTGGTTTCAGTGTTTCATTTAGTTTGAGTGTTTTTCACATTATATATATAAATTTCTAAACAAAACATCTTTCAACAGATTTGTTTCAAAATGATTCAAATGAACTATTTTGACTTTAAAAAAAAAATCTATTTTGGGAGGGCAAAAATTTGCCAAATTTGATCCAAATTTGTGAATAGTTTTGGTGCCATGGAAAGGTTGACAATTACCTAGCTCTACCCACATTGATGTGTGACACACTCACAACAAGCTGTTCCCCGTTTTTCATTGATTATTTACATTCAAGGATTTTTCTCTGATCCTGAGGACTTTACATTTTACCCTTTACTGCCATGATCCTGCAATTGGAGCTGTATGGAGATGGATCCTTAAGGAGACACATTGGCTCTGCACAGAAATAAGTGTCTGGATCTGGATCATTTGGATCTGACTGCAGAATCAGAGCCTAGGTTTGCAACTTCGTTCCTTAGGAGATGCATGCAGAGAGCACCCAAAGCAGACATTTACAGAGGAAACATCTTTGTAGAGCTCCTACTACAGATCATTTCTCTTTGTGCTTCTTGGAGATGAAAATAATCTAAGCATTTTCTATTGCTCATCAATCCCTTTGCCACAGGCTTTTGGAGGAACTTTACTTTGTCTTCATTTCTCCAGAATACGATGTTGTGGGCTTCCATAACAAAGGCCAGCGGTCTTGTGAGCCAAAGGATGTCCTTCGCACTGGGAAGAGTATTTGTGCGGGATACGCTGGGCTCTTTCAACAAATGTGCAGGTAAATAACATCACAAACATTCAACCCCCAGGAGCATTAATATTGTCATCTCTGTGCCTACTCTGTCTCCCTTTACATCACCTAAAATGACTTTAAACAGGACTTGAAACTTTCTCTTTCAAACTATGCTGTGGAATAACAGTAAGTCCTCAAAAGGTCAATTTTGCTTTCCCTTCCTCCCCCCGCATAATTTACTTTGTGCCATCTGCTGAGCTTCGCATTGCATTAACATAATGGCAGATGAATACATGGAGATAATTTAGTTAGAAGAGGCTGTGGTTTTTTTCTTTGAGTAGCTCTGTATCTGAAGGTTAAAAGAATGGCAAGGCTGAAATACTGAAGAACATTATCTGCAACCAACTCGCATGCAAGAGGTAGTCATTGAAGCCCAGGCGTAAGCTTTTCCAATATTCTCTGCAAAAACCCTCACATCTAAGCCAGAATAATAATACCCAGTTCTTATATAACACTTTTCATCAGTAGATCTCAAAGCACTTTACAAAGGAGGTCAGTATCATTATTCCCATTTTGCAGATGTGTTGTAATTTCAGGACCACATCTGTTCACCTTCCACACGCCAGTAGCCCTGTTGACTTCAACGAGTGAGCAGGGTTTGGCCCTTAAAGGATTTAGAGTAGGGCTTGACAACCAATTATATATCCAGCTCATGTAAAGGGAGGCTCGTTTCATTGCAGAAACTATAAATTCCTTTAGTATGAATGTAGCACAAATTGCTTCTCCAGTACATTTCTCTATCCCCAGTAGAGAAAGGATACAGCTCTTGTGTAAGGCAAACCCTGGAAATCACGGCTGATGCCCCAAATGTTTGTAATAGTTTGGGTTTATGAACTAATGATGGTGATAAGAAATTAATGTTGAAGTTAGTTGAAACCTTCCACAGGGTCCCTTTCCAAATGGAGCCCTTCCATCAACTTCTTGGCACACTGACTCCCATTTTAGGTAGGCCTGAGAAAATCAGATTTTAATTGGCACATGTCAGTAGTCACTGATTTCTCTCCCCACCCAAGAACCACTAGAAGCATATTCCTCATTAATAACTTAAGTTTACTGTGAGGGAAACTGATGTTTTAAAAATATTCTGCAAGATGCTAATGTGGAGAATGCCTCTAGCCAACAACTCAGTGTTCCAGGTATCTATTCTGCTTTCTTTTTTAAATAAAATATTAAAATTATGAATTAGTAATCAACTATGATTTTATAATTGCATTTTATGTAAGTTATCGCTAGCTATTCCAAATGTAATTAGAAAAATATACTGAGAAACAAACAACCCTTTTATTAAAAATTAATATTCCTAAGGGTATTTGTATTATTCACAAGCTCCACTCATCTACTCACTACTGAAACATTTCCACACTGATTCCTCATTCTATGATTTTACAAAACCCCCAGGCATTCAGTCTGATTTGTCTTTATCGAATACTAAGCGGGTATTGGCCCAGTACACTCTCCTCCTGTCAGATAATGGTTACCTCCTTTCACTCAAGTAACTAGCCAAAAATTTGGTGTTTTATAGATTGTTCCAGTTAGAAGGAGAAATTGGTAATAGTCAGATATTTTTGGATGCAATTTTGTTTATTTACAAAGAATATTCAAAGTCCCATTTCCTGGAACACCAACAGGGGAAAGAAAACAAAATAAAACAAAACCAGTTTCTTTGCTGGCTGTTCCAAGCCTATAAGCTTTTTCTCTTAGCTTTTTCAGTCTCAAGGTCGTATTACCAGCCTTCTGTGCCTGTCTGCTTGGCTTTCTCTCACTGCTTCAGCTTGTCCCACCATGCTTCAGCTTGTGCCCTCACACAGACCAAAACATATTCTTGGGGGAATTCTGCACTTCTGTCCATGCGCATAATTAATGAGCCACACATATTTTTAATTTTTTGCACAGAAAAAAGCTTCTGCTGAAATGTTGCTGCAGTTCTGCCTTTTGCCCACCAGAGGGCACTGTGGTGATAGAACAAAGCAGCCCCTCCTGGCCAGCCAGGGAAGAAAAAGAGCCTACCTTCTTTGCAGCCCCTGTCAGCCAGGTCAGGAGACAGGGGCTATGGGGAGACAGACAACATGGAGTTGCTGGGGGGGTGTTCAAACAAGGGCTCATAAGGGCTAGTGGGGGAGGACAGACTGGGGCAGGTGATGAATGGGAGGGGAGGTGCAGGGCCACATGATGATGGGGGAGGGGGTGCAGAGCTACATAGGGACAGGGGAGTGGCTGGGTGGGGGCACAGAGACACACAGGGACAGGGGGAGACAGTACAGGAACACATAGGGACAGGGGAGTGGCTGAGTGGGGCTCAGACACATGGGGACAGGAGGAAGGGGTACAGAGACACAGAGATGGGGGAGGGGTCAGAGCCACATGGGGATGAGGAGAGTGGGTGTCTGGGTGGAGGGACACATGGGGAAAGAGAGTGCAAGGACACATGAGGGTGCAGGAACACAAGGGGATGGGGCAGATGTGCCTGACTGAATGGGAGAGGCTAGGGGTCAGCCAGGGTCTGCATGCGGGAAGCTCCCTAACAATCCCTCCCCGCCCCTGAAAAAAACCTGTTCCATACTTTTCCCACCCATACTCAACAAACCTCCAAGTTCACACCCAGGCTCCTTTCCAGCAATTTACTTCCCTCTCCTTCAGCTCCTCCGTTACCCCTGACTTCCCCAAACCTTTGCACTGCTTCTGAGGGGCGTGGGAAATACAGCTCTGTATTGTAGTTTAAATGAATTATTACTCGGAGTTCTGTATTAATATGCTTAGTAAGGAATCTGTTTGTCAAAAAAACGTTTCCTGAATCTTTGTCTGTATTGTTACAGACATACTTGCTGATAGGTATTTTGAAATAAATGACCAAAAATAATTGAAACGGGTGTGATTATATTGTTATTTTGACAAAATATGCAGAATTTTTATGGTGCAGAATTATCCCAGGAGTAAAAACAGTTCCACCAATCAAAGCCCTAACCCCTATATTTGAAACCTGTTGGGCCACATGATTCAGCTTCTATTCAGCTTTTGCATGTGTCTGTGTTTTGGGTGCTACTGCTATTGTTTCAGCCACCTGATCATAATGGTTTCTTTACATTTATCCTGAATGTAAGACAAAGGTCATACCCAACCCACAACAAGGATTAACTCAACCCATAACACATTTCCTCTGTTTCTGTTGCCAGACAAAGACATTCCATTCTAGCAAGAGGACCTCATTGCCTCTTCTTACCATCCTTGTACACAATTTAGATAGTCTTTAACTATGAAGGCAGTAGGGAAAGAGCAGAACTCTGATTTCAGATGTTTCAAGGGCCACATTTTTCAAAACGAGGGCCTAAAATTAGGCTCTTAAATCCATATTGAGGCAACTGTAATGAGTGAACTGATTCGCCAAAAGTTATGAGCACCACACAATTCCCATTCACGTCACTGAATGAGCCTCAGTTGCTTCAGTGCCAGTGTGGACAAGGGTCTAAGGCACAAATGATGGGTGGATACCTCTTCAGCTGGCAAACCTCCTATGATTGACCAGATGAGAGTCCTGTAGCAGGGGAAGGTAGGGCATTAATGAAGACCAGGGCATTTTTAGGAGGTTGGTACTGGGAGGTCAGCACCCAAAGGCCAACTTTTAAAAATCAAACATTTTTGGAAATGAATGAAAACATGAATTTTTACAAATACTTCAGCAATATTTAATTGTCCAAAATTGGCTTCTCAGGTGGCAGTCAGCAAAATGCAGGTGGTTTGTTTGCTGGGACCACTGTGAACCCATTGTTTGTGATGGTGAGATAAATCAGCTTAGGACAGCCTTAGCATGGACATGGGACCTGACTCAACATGGCTAATATGAATGCACACCAGCATTTGCACATCCCAGGTTTCAATACAATAAATTTTCAGCAGAACTGACTGGAGTCTCCAGTGTAGACCTGAGCATAGACTGCCCTTATGCAGGCATTATGGGTATGAGTACACGCAGCCACTCAACTGGCCTTCTCCTTTTGCTTTCTACCTTTTCCATATTCAATAGTCCTATCTTTTTACTCTCTAATATGGAATCCCCTCCCCACTATATGCCATGTACCATTTCTGTTGTCCTTCTCTGGAACATTTCTCCCCCTCCTACCCACCCTTCCTCTTTTTTTTTTTTTTTTTTTTTTTTTTTTTAAGAAGAGTTCACCAAAATTGAGCCCAGAATTGAAGGGAAAGATGTGTCATTCAGATATATAAAGGCAGTGTAACATTCTCCGTATTAGTCTGCATGGTCTTTATCTTCTTTTTAACACAGGCCAGCATCTTTTATTGCTTTTAATTATCTCTGTGCATTGAGCAAATGTTTTCACTAAAGTGTTTACAATGATGGCATCACCCCGTGCAATCAGCTTAATCATTTCTTCCAATCCAGATCACATTGCCCTTAATGTCATCATCTACCATCATGTGGTCCCGTCTTCTGGCTTTGTTGGCTATTTCTTGAGTTCCTCACACTTCTCCCTAGTCCTGAACAATTTATTTTATTTGTATAACATCTAAATGACAAATGTAAGAAACCTGTTTAGTCCATCTTTCTGCCAGTACAGGGTTGTTCCTATATTTTATGTTCAGCCAGCATTTTGCCCAGTCCATTGTTAAATGACTCTAGCAGTAGTGCATCTACCTCTTCCCTTGGGAATTGCAAACACATTCTGGTTTCTCTCACCATTGGGATAGCTTTACTAATTTCATCCTAAATGGGATTGCAGGGGTGGTAACTTTGGGCAGAATATGACCCTTGGCATTCTGTTTAGACATGTTTAATGTTGGGATTTTCAGAGGGTTTACAGGAATTAGATATCCAACTCACCTAGATTACTTGGCAACACCTACGTACAATCTTCCTTCAAGTCAATGGGCCAGCTCCTGCTCTCAGTTACACCAGTGTAAATCCAAGCTATCTCCATTCACATCAACAGAGCTACTACAGATTTACTGCCGTGAAACAGAACAGAATTTGGCTCACAAGTTATCAAGGACTGGCAAAGACATTGTAGGTCAACTTTTTTGGCCTTCTGCATCATCAATAAGGTTTCCCAGTGCAATTCTCCCTCCAGTCTTGACCAGCCTGTTGATTAATATTTCCAGTGACAGGCCATCCCTCATTACCTCTGTGTTATGGTCTATCCTATGCCCGGTTTAAGCATGGGTTTAAGAAATGCTTACTCATGTGTACCCTGAATTTTCTTTTAGTTTTTTCTTTGAAGGCCTTTAATCCTGATTGCCCCATTTCCCAGATAATATAAAGAAGTCTCCGTCCTTGAATGTGTTTATATAGTGGTAGTATGTACCACCTCACCTCTCCTTCCTCCTCAGACTACCTAATTTGAACTCCTTCACTGGCTCTCAATTAATCACACTCCAGTTTTAATACCACTGCAGTCTCTGATCCTTCCCTAAAACAGTATCTTCCTCGTAGGGCCTGATGCAAAGCCTACTGAAGTTGATAGCATCCTGGGGTCCATAAGAGGGGCTCCTATGCACAAACACAACACAAATAATACATAATAATCCAGATTAAGGTTTTAATAGACCTTTGTGTAAAACTGCCTTATTACCACCCTAACTTTACAAGAGATTTCTTTATAGATCAAAGAATACCTTGCTTTGTTGTGGAGCAGCATCACGCTGTGAACTCACAGCCGGTGTATCAGTTGTCCATCTTAAATTTCTTTATATCACCTGCTACTATCCAAATATCCATCCATCAATTTGTAGCTCTCCTTATTTCTGCCATATGAATCCCTTTGCATCTCACTGAGTTAAATTTCATTCCACAGATAATCTGGTTTCTAAAGTACACATCATTTATTGTGTTAAATATCTGCTCCATTTAATACAAGATTTTTCAATGAACCAGAAAAATTTCAGTTCCAACCTATTCAGTGAACAATCCTCTGCTTCAATGAAGCAAATTTGGACAAACAGTCCACAGGATTCCAATGTGTTTAGATCCCATTTGTTCTCCCATCACACAGACACTGATTCATGCAAAATCTATTTTAATTTTATTTACATAACAATGTCTAGTCCAGTGGATGGGTTCGCTTTCATTCTGTATAAAAATAATATGGACTGATCTTCCCCACCACCCCCTTAATGTGTTCTCAGAGAAAAACTGTTTTTTTTTTTTTTTTTTTTTTTTTCCAAACCAATTTCCATCAGTTTAGGAAAATCTAGGACATCTTACTGCAGCATTGAAATAAGTGATCCCAGATTTTTAGAGACTGATAGCCACCATCTTGAAAATTGATGGCTGTCTCTACTGTTGGGTAATCTTGGAAGTGACTCCAATGAGTAACAAGATGGAGGAAATCAAGTGTGTTCTGTTGTTGGGTGGTTGTAACACTAAACTAGAGTGAAGAATCATACAAGGAATGGAAAAAAGATACCCTCTCCTAAAATAGAACACACTGCCCAAGCCCTCAGAAAAAGGCGTGGTCAGAGATCCATCTTACTCTATATCAGGAAGGTGTCAACAGACTTTAGCACAGTTGGATCAATGCTGGTACCCAGCCTCCTGTGGGGAGGCATTATCCATCACAGCCTAGTAAAGACAATCTCTGCTTGAGTCCACTAGCCAAGCAGGGCTCAACCAGAATGTATGTTTCATGACTGGAAGAAACAGATTGTGTCTCCTATAGGGAGATAGCTGATGGAATGCAGTCCAACCTGGGCTGGTAGAATTATAACTGCAGTTCAGACAAGCCCAAAGAAAATAGACACTGCACATGAAATCAGTATTTTGTCTGTGAGCAATGAAGGCATATGGTCTAGCAATCAGAGGAAAGAACTAGGTGACTACAGGATTCTGGGATCTAATGCTGACGGAAACACTAATTTTCATGGTCACCCCTGTGCAGCCCCATGATTTCAACTGTATAAAAATTAAAAGCTCCCTATGAATAAGATATTGCTTTGTAATACCCTCATTCCCTCAGTGTTGCAGGTGTACAGTGCATGGAGTTATCAGGATACTCTAAAGGGTACAGTTACAGACGTGGACAATCCTTTACAGGGGATAGTGACCATGCCTGGAATGCAGTTTACCTTGATGGAAGGTGGCATCTGCTGGACAGCACCTGGGGAAGTGGCTCAGTCAATGATTCATGCAGCAAGTTCATCTTTCAGTACGGTACCATTTGTTATTTTAAACACCCAGACCTAGAACAACCTGGGGCATGAAGAGGGCCAGTGTGTGTGGCAAGGGGGCAATGTTTGGTCTGAGCTTTAATAAAATTTTCTGGTGTGGGGAGGGGAGAGAAGCAGCTGCTGGTAGTTCAGTCTTTTTATAATCTGTACTTTTAATTTATGACAAAGGCACCTGGGGTAACATTTTCAAAGGCACCTTAGTAATTTAGGAGCTTAAGTCTCAATGACAGTCATGGGACCTCGCTTCTAAGGGCCAAATCCTCAAAGATATTTAGGAGCTGAAATCAATGGGAGTTAAAGGTATTTAGGCACTTGAGGATCTGGGCCTAAGTCACTTATGACAACAGGACTGAGGCTACAGGGGTAAAATTTTCAAGAGCACCTACAACTGGGTCTTTGAACAAATAAAACTCCAGAATTCAACAACTCACCCCAGGATTATACTTGGAACTGAAGAGAATCTTGCTCTCTATTGTCATTACATGAAGCAGACCTTTTGACTATCTTTTAAAAAGATGGGATAACATGAGCAACCAGCCAATCCAGACACCTGCTAATAGATTCCCCAGATACTTGCATTAAAATATTTGGGCTTTCAAAAATGTTCAAAAAACTCTACTTTTATTCTGGATTAAAATTGAAGTATATACATGTGATTATTTCTTAGTTATTTCATATACTTAAATTAATTTTCAAAGCAAACATGATAAAACTAGGTCTTTCTGTATTATAAGCCTAATGGGAAAGCTTTAAGGTATGCCCTGTATATTAAAATCACTCAACTGGCTAAAATTCCTAAATCCTCCATTTTTTAATTAAACAGGAAATTCCAATACAATTGCCCAGAGGCAGAAAGAGGAAGCAAATGAAAAATTGGGGGCTTTTTTTAAAAAAAGGACAATTTCTTTTCTAAACAACTATCAGTCTTATTTTCAGAGGTATCGAACATTTATCGGTGCCGCTGTGGGCGGGGAGAAATCAGACCACATACTTCTAAGAGCACTTTGTCATTAGTTTTAAAACTGGTGTAAGGTTCACCCCAAATGCAATTAAAAGGGACATCTTTCTCAGACCTTGTATTTTGATTGAATGGTTTGATTGAATGCGTCTGAATCCTGTAGCCTGATATCCCAGAGGGCCATATGAGGCCACATTTTCATATATAAGAGAGAGGCCTTGGAGTATGTTATAAATTTGCATAAGAGAGCATCTACAAATTAAGGCTCCAATCCTGCAAATGCTCATGCACATGCTTAACTTTAAGCATGAAAACTTTTCTCCTGAAGTCAACGGGGCCACTCGTGTTTAAAGATAAGCATGCGCATAAGTGTTTGAATAAAGAGACACTGCCTTGTGGACTGAAAACAGGACTTGGTTGGGAGTTTTGGGTTACACAGGCAATATAGGAATGGGCCTTTGTCCTCTCCCCTACCATTCACATGGCAGCACCCTATTAAAAGAGATAATAGCAGCTGGGCATATTGTCAACATTCCACACACTGCTTTCACTTCTAGAATACGGTTACATTTAATTTTTGAGATGCATGGTTGAAAGATTTTACAACTAATTAAATACTTTCCATTTTTTGCTAACCTCTTCCCTCTTGTTCCAGATACGAGGAGTTTTATTTCCTTACGCACCCGGCCCTATTTATTAATAATCATTTCCCAGACAACAGCAACTGGCAGCTCCTGAAGCCAGCTCTGACACTGAAAGAGTTTGAGAGCAACATGTTATACAACATTCAGTTTTACCAGCTGGGAATGCTGGCTGCACATCCAGAAACACCCATCATCCAAACAGGTAACGTCACCCAACAGGAAACATTACAGAGCGCTCGTGTCTCGTACAGATCTGGATGAGTTACATTTCCCACTCACTGCTGATAAATAGGTAGCATGAGAGGCTCTCTTCCCTCACTGACCCAATTTTTGTCTGTTTGGGGTAAACCATGGTTGCGCAAGGCTCGAGGGCCTACAGAAATCCCAAGTGAATATGATCTGCTTGTGGTTTCAGTCCCAAAGGTGTGAAATCAGAAGTGTTATTGCATATTAGATTGGGCTACTTAAACTAGCTTCTATATTAGCAGCTTTTCATGGAGTGGACTCACCATTGGCATGCTCCCTCATGGCTTGGTGTGGTGTAGCAGGCCCTCCTCCAGCATCTCCTCAGCCTCTGGCTTTGCAATGGTCTGCCTCTTCTTGTGACTTGATCCTCCAGCTAGGTCACAGAGGCTCACCCCTTCCACAGCAGACAGAGTCCAATAAACTCAACTGAACATAACTCTTTGTCCCTACCTAAGCTCATTCCTCCTCAGACTCTTCACCCCTTCCCGGGCGCTGCATGGTGTCCTCCCACTCTTGTGTGGAGCAACACCTGCTAGGGCTTTCTCTCTGGAGGCCCAGTCCAAAAACTCAACAGGTCTGCTCCCTCAGATTCCTTGCTGCCTCCCTGGACTTCTTCCTACCTTGGCCTTCCTTCAGTCCCTTTCCCTCACCTGGCTCACTGTACATCTGCCTCTTTCTAGGCCTTTCTTCCAATTTCCAGACACCAGAAATGGACTGCGAAGTTCTTCCCCTCTCTCCCTACATCCTTCTCAGCTGGGCTTCCTCCCTTTATGCTCATCACCCAGCCCTCCCCCAGCCAGGCTTCATCTTCACGTGTGCCTGGCTCCCCCTCCAGGTGTTACCAATACATTAATTGCTCTGGCTCCAGTTGACTCTTTTGTTACTTCTATTGGGTACATACCCCATCACATGGCTGTAAACATTTAACTCCACCTAGAAAATAAGGGCAAGAATTTTTAACTGGGTATCTACAGCTCAACTTCTAAATCCTTATTTACCATAGGTGTCTAAATAAGCACCCTGATTTTCAGGACTGGGCACCAGCAGCTCCCTTTGGCATAAGTCATTTATTCAGGTGCTAACTATGAATTTAGGAGCCTAATTTTAGCCCCCCCCCCCGCTTTTTTTTTTTTTTTTTTTTTTTAAATCTTGGCCTTATTGTAAGGTTGCAAAAACAGAAATGGCTCAAGCTGTTAAGGGGCTTCAAACAAGAGGCCAAGCACTTAACAAGATTCAAAAAGGGATTTGATTGTTATATGAATGATAAAAATATCCAGAGTTACCAATAATGAATATTAACCCTCATGCTTCAGGCCTTAAGCCAATCTTGAGCTACTGGAGATCAGGATGAGACCTAACACAGGGAGCAGATTATCCCATCTCTTCCTACAGTAGAGCTCTCAGACCTTCCTCTGTAGCAGCTGGTGCTGGCCTCTGTTGTATATTGGACTAGATTTTGGGTCTGATCCAGCCTGGCAATTCCTGTGTCCCTAACAGTGTGGGCAGCTTGAGATGTAACACAAGAGCTCACACAGGCCTCCATCTTCTGCAGGATCCAAGACCACTGACCAGTTCCATCTCATTCAGTATAAAATAAGATAACCAAGTGTTCCAAAGCAACCACCCCCATCTTGTTCCTTGGGAGGGACACTGATTTGGCCGGTGATTGACAAGTTAGAACCAGCCAACTGCAACCTTTTCATTTCACTGACTGGTGAGCCTTTGGGTCACTCAGTCCTCCAGGTCATTCTGTGCAGGGGTTTTATATAAACAAACTGGAGGAAACTCCTGAACAGTTTATTTTCTTTGTATTTCACAGTAAACGGAAAAGCAACAATTTCTATCGAGAGCCGTGCTCCACTATTATTTATGTTTAAGCTGCAGGAAACTGAGGAACATGGTTTAATGACATTAAAAAAGAATGGGATGAAACTGGAGCTCTATCCCCAGAAGACTGGGAATCTCAAGCTACGGGTCTTTGCCAAGCCCTCCAAAGGCTCAGAGGATCACTACAATGAGGTGTTAGAATACACCCTAGAGTGCAGCTCTGTGGACAAGAACATGTGTTTCCCAAAGGACCTACTTCAGCCTGTTGGACCCAGCTGGTTCACGGAGCGGAAAGGATTCCTGAGGCCATCACATCCTGACCCCATCATTCACACCAATGACGGGCGGTGTTCCATCACCTTCACGCTGGGTAAAGATATAAGTGTCCTTCCCTCACTGCATTCGGATAACACTAGCTTGACTGAGGATATGAGAAGAAGGCACATCATGGAAATCCATCGAGGAAACCAAATTGAGTTTAAGATCCATCTCCCCCATGCAGGAAAGTTTGTTCTTAGAATCTTTGCCAAGAAGAAGTCAGACCCAGGCAATTACAATTACATCTTCAACTACCTCATCTCCTGCCCAAACACCGAAGTGAAGTGGCCAGTTTTTCCAGAGAATTATAGAAACTGGGCAGAAAGCTATGAACTACTGGAGCCACTTGCTGGCCTGCTGCCAGCCAATCGCAATGTCCAGTTTAAGCTCAAGCTACATAGTATAGCAAAGGCATTTGTTCGGGGTAAAGACACTTCTCCTCTGACCCTGAGTAAAGATGGTTACTGGGAAGGAACATGTAATACTTCTGGCTGCACAGAGGTGTGTGTCATGGTGCAAGAGAATGCCAATCTCAAGTTCTCATACATCCTGAAATACAAAGTAGAGACCCAGTAAACCCCCTCTCGTTCTTTTCGTCATCTTGCACAAACTAACAACATTTCAACATGTCTAAAACCCACATCATTTTATTGTTCCCATTAGCTCCCTCCATCAAAGCTACAAATATAGAACAACATTCAGGTATCTTTGGAAGAGCCAATGCAAGATGAAAACGAGCAAAAAATCAGTAATTGTTATGAAGTGAGCAGCTGTGTAGGGAATTCAAATTAATTATAGACACTGTTAGAAGATACCTTCCAGAGAAATGGTTTGAGGGAAGCGATTGACTTTTTATGTCCACAGTTCATTAACATTTCAGCAGTAACTATTGGTTTCTGAATTATCGTGCATCAGCAAAAAGGTTTATCGGGGCTACTCCAAGAAGAATTTGATTAATCATGGGGTAGGGAAAAGAAAGCACCTTCTAGTTTTGCAATATGATTCTGTGTATCTCTAGCATAACAAAATACATCCCCGGGAAGAGATGTTCTATTGAAAGAAGATATACTAAGTGAAGGCTTTCTTGTGCACTTCATTGTCTTACGAATTTAAATGATACTGCAAAATGACTGTTTTTACACTAGATCTTCAATTCAATAAAAAAAACACTAATGTTTACCTTATTACTTGGATGTTTGAGTTGTAAACACTTTTGCTATAAGGGGGTAACTCAGTTCCATCTAGCACACTACAATTCTTTTATCTCAGCCACAAAAGGAGCTTTCTTCCATATGAAAGGTCACAGTTAAACTGGGAATAATGTTAGTTCTCAAACCAACATTTAAAAAGAATCCAACCTGTCTGTCCAAGATAGAACAGCTGAATGTGATGGGATATCTGGGGTATTGCCCTAACAGGCGTAATCAGTGGAACTTTGGGTCTGTACAGAAATACATTATTGTTAATATCCCATAGGAAACCATAATTTTGATAGATGCCCTGTTCATAGAGAAACTTCCATGCAGAAGGCATGAAAAGTAGTCTGGGTGGTCTCACTTTTAATAGTTGAGGAAAAATTTAAAAAACAAACAAAAAAAACACACCACAAAATACACTTCGTTTTCATGAAAATGTCAATGTGCATATTTTTCAGTATGTTCCAAGGGTAGCATTTTGTTTGAACTTGATTTTTTCCCCCAAAACAAAAAAGTTGTTATTTCTCATTCTAGTTATTGCACTCACAGAACAATCTGAGCTCCTTCTGTTGGCAAAAATACTGTCTGGCAATTCATTCTGCAGAATGCCAGCGAAAGCAGTGCTTGGGGGACTGTGTGCACTGCGCTGTGATAAAGGGACTCCATGCAGCATCTAAAAGCAAAGTAAAGCCCCCCTCAGGTAGCCCACTGTCACTGAACTATGACAGGGCTGGGTGGATTGGCAGCTGCTCCCCCAGAAATGCTAATAGTTGTAATCCCAGCAGCAGGGAGGTGATTCCCTGGAGAGCAGAATACATAACACAGCAGGGATGCAGACAGAAGAAAAGGAAACCCTTTCTGACAAGCTCTGTGAAGACTAAGCCAAGACTATTATGACAACATTATTGTGGGCCTTGGTTGAAGCATGTCCTGCTTTATTTTGGCCTCTGGCAGAGGAATGCCTTTTCCCTTGGACCACAGCTTTCAGCTGGAGAAGGCCACGAGGTTTGACAGAGCTCTCTGATTTCATACAAGTGGATCCTTACAGTGTTTCAGTTCCACCCAGGCATACGCAGCCCATTTGGTGAACTGTTACCTCTCTGGCTGGCCTTTAGCCACTGGGAATTTCAACATCTGAAATGACTAGTTTGGCATGTTCAGTTACACCAGTTCCATCCAATCACCATGGCATCAGAATCCAATGTTGCCAGAGCTGGGACTGCCAGTAGCATACCTTGAGTGTGATTCCAAGGGGCAGTCCTTCAGCCTGCCCTCATTCCCAGCAAGTATTCCTGCTCAGGGTCCAGCAGCCAGCCCCATGCCTCTACAGACCCGGACAACACAGATACAGGCTGCTCCCAGAAGCCTATGCTTGCTCCCGAAGTCTGACCATAGTAAAGCCCCTGCAAATGGCTAGAGGGAGACAAGGCTCTGGCTCCTCTTACCAAAACTCTGCTTGTCACAAGAAAGTCCCTAGACCTTCACCCAGCAGGTAAAATGGCAGGGGGAAAGAAGCTGGAACTGGGGCAGGAGAAGCCCAAACTACTCATGTAACAGATGCTCAGAGAGCAATAGCAGTAAAAATAGTTTCTTTGTACAGATTTCCCATCACCTATCACGATAAGAGTCTCCAGGACTCATTTTCTCTCCTGGACTATAGGATACTGTTATTACCCTCAATACAACCAGCCAATTTGGTTTAGTCGCTCTCTCTCTCTCTGTGTGTACACCATCCCCCCCTGGATTAAGTAGACACATGACCTAGATGCAATATCACACATGGATAAGGAACAATCTACTGTACATCTGATGCCCTGTCACATATCTGGTAAGACCAGCATTAAAAGTCTTGCCAAGATGGCAGCCTTTCCGTTTCACGTGGTGCGGACTAGAAATCAAGGCACAACTCACTACAAGTTGGTTTCCACATATTTTTTTAAATGAAACAGAAGTTTGGTGTTATTAAAAGGATGAGTTCAAAGACCAAAAACAAATAAACAAAAACATTCTAGTGTCATTAATTATAAAACTGCTAGGACCAAGTAATTATTCTGAGGGATGTTCAACATTCAGAAGGCATAAATGAATGCACGGAAACCCTGCAGCCCCAGATAAAAGTGCCATAAAGCCTGGACTCACTGTGCCATCTCCCCCAGGATAAACAACCCTATTCCTCCTCCTCACAAAACGACAGGTACACTTTACAGTTTTATAGTGCACATTATTGATAAGTCAACTCTCCCCACCAATTCAAATGGACTATTATCCTTCAGTCTCAAAGGGGACTGGGAGAGTTTCTGTAACCCTATGCCATGCAGAGAAGTAATTACTCTGAGCTAAGAATTCACATTGTCGGCTGTGATTTGCTAATGTCAGAGGTCTCATCCTTTTTGATATTGGAAAATTATTCTACACACATACAAGTGAAGAACTTTGATAACTGCCTCTCAGCTCCTCCATCTATCAATTATTATAGCTAATTGCTTCAATAATGGCCCAAATGTAATAGCGTATTTAGGTGCATGGGATGGTGATGGAATAGTATTTTCATACACTGTAATAAAATGCAAGCGAATGGAATATTGGCTTCATATCTCAGAGTGTGGCTGTATAACCCGGCCTGATGCAACTGGAGTAATTGCTCCTTTCATGGCACAGTCTGTCTGTTAAGTTTCTTTCCTCTCTAGTCATCCATGCACAGGCTTTATACACATGAGAACCTTTAGTGTTGCTCATCTGCAACCATCATGTACTTCAGGATTTACCAGATTTTGCTAATCACAGAGCAAACTCCTGGCCCCTATTGGAGTCAATGGAAGTTTTGCCACTGACTAGAAAATGGCCAGGATTCCACCACCCTAATGTTTATATACTTCAGCTCATGGAAGCCTTGAGATCCTTTGCTATTGTTGCCCCTTTGGCCTTAGTGGTTAGCCTATATATAGGGCCTTGCTGAGTTGTTTTCATTGACCTGCCTCTGCTCCAATTGAAGTCAGAGCCAGAGGAGAGTCAGACCATCACTATGCGTGCTGGAAAATCCTGCCACCATAGTGTGACTTCAGGCCCTATATGTTATATGGGAAAAGAAGTTTCCATAATAAATATCACATTGCAAAAGGGCACTAGGTCCCATTGTATGGCACAACAGTCTCTGGAATGGCTCTAGAACCATCATTTACATTTATCAAGGACAGCTGGTGGGATCCACAAATCCTCCACATTTTTAAATTCCCCAGGCAACATAGGAGAGCTTTCAAACATACACTGACACATAGTTGTTGAGAGGGGAGGGGATGAGGCAAAAGCTTCCAACAACAGAATATAACGCCTTTGTTTTAACAGGCATTACTTACCACCTTCACTGGATGGTCTGGATCGATGGAGCTGATTATCACTTATGGCAAGTCTTCATGCAGTCTGTGATTTCAGGTCTTCTCAGTGTGTGAAACTGATTAAAAGTTGTGGAAAACTAATAAGGACAGAGAGAAACAGGGAGTGGCAAATGTGGGGATGGAGACGCCAATACCGCACAGTGTACATTTTAAATCAAGCTGCATTTATGAGTCAAGCTAATGCAGCAGAGTACTGAGTAGTGCGGATCAATGCCCACCTGGATCATGCTCAGGGAACCCACAGCCTTGCCAAGGAGGGGCAGATGAGCATGGGGGAGATGGAATGGGAGGGTGGAGTCTGAAAAGCAGGGAAAGGAAGCACAACAAAGGAGCAGGAGGAAAGACAATGGCTGGGACCTAGGTGTTAGGTGTGCAACTCCCATTGACTTTCAATGGCAACTGGGAACCTAACTCCCCTAGGAATCTTTGAATCTCTAACAGGGACATAAAATCCTTTCTGATTTGTCAGCTGACAAATTATTACAATAACTTTGGCTCAGTGGCCTATTCATTGTGAGGACTCTTACTAGAGCTATGTGGCAGCATTAGCTCACCACCTTGCCACGTGACTGGGTTAGCCAATCCGGTCCACTTTATAAATGAGGCTAGTACATAAAACAAAAGAGCTGGCGAGGGTGGATTAGGAATTCATTATCAACAAAAAAAGCATTAGGCTTGGTCTCCAATCTGTTCCCTTAGATGTGACAGAACACACTGAAAACAGTCAAGGACAAGTGCCTTAAGATGTACTCCTCCTGTTGGAATGAAACAACTTTTCAGAAGCTATCTGGCACACTGACCTGACTCCTAAAGCCACTCTTACAATTCCCACCAGCTGCTCAGTGCTCTGTAATACAGCTGTTGTACAAATATAGTGGCTCTCATTCATGTGTGTTTATCCCTTACACTTGACTTCACCTTCTGTTCCAACTGCTCCTCTTTTATATCCATCACCATAGTGAGAATTCTGCCACCTTCCTTTGTTTTCTGCTTGAGTATTTTACTGCCTCAGTATCTGTGAAAGCAATATAAGAGCAAGATGGAAGCGGATGGAAATGAACAGCACAGCACGCAAGCAGCCGGGTGTAGGAGTTGCATGAAACTCCAGGAAATATTTACCAAACAGTACACTAGGAGAGGAGAGCTTCATTTGGAAAGTGTCTCCTCCCCCACTTAGGCTTGCTGTATACCTTGTTTTTTGAAAAGAGCATAACAACTCTTGGAAGCAGATGGTCAGATTAATTCCTTGGAGATGGGATACAAATGAAAACTCACTGGCTGAAAGAGATTTACTTTGTGCCTTGGGGGGTGGGGAGAGAAGAGGAGTAGAAATGAGAACAGGGAGAAGGGATTTTTCTGCTTTTGCTTTTATTTATCTTTTTTACAGATATAAAAATAAATTTTAAATAAATAGTTTACACTGGAATTTGCTCTGGGAAGACATCACAATCTCCATGGCAGTGAACACACACACTCTCCTGGAACAGAGACCTCTAGCCTCCTGAGTCAGTGTTTCAGATGGAGATGTACTTTCACCAGCACAATCACTCCCACCACGCAAAGTGTTTTGCTCCAGAGACGAGCATGATTTCCTTGTTTTCCACACTGCTAATTTAGCTTGGGGAATGAGGGGACATCTCTCCTGCAAGCTCTGTGTTATATTAGGCTCATGAGTACCTTCCCCCTCAGTTTGATGTGGTTTAATTAAACCAGTCTTCAAATCCACAGATCTTGAAGAGCTGTTACTTCTGGCGTGTGAACTGTTTCACTGTCCTTTCACTCTCCCTTTTCAGTTCCTCAATGTGAGCATCTAAGCGTTCCAGGATATGCTGAGATCTCACTTCTTCCTCCTCCAAAAACCTTGCTGCTATTGAGCCAATTGGAGCTGTAGGCAGGGGGCACTAAAGGAAAACAGAGATGTTAACAGGGCTCATGGGCACACAAACTGCAGCAGGAGGCTTCAACAGATGCAATATTCTGGCATTTGACTGTGAGGGGAAAAAACAGTGCATTTAATTCAAGTGAAACTGTACTGAACCACAAGCAGTTTCAACATGTTCAGGGAACCTAGAATCTAAGTTGTGTCATTATGGAACTTTATTGAGGTGGCAGATTAGGAACCTTAAAAGGTCAGCTGGAAAAAGTGACATTCTAAAAGTGAGGCCCTGGGTGGCTAAGTTAACAAATGACTTAGGAACAGAAGCCTCACTGGAAGAACCATAGCTGGGACATCTGCTTCTAAGTCCCTTGCCACTCAGCAAGGGGCTAGATTTTGAATGAGCAAGGGACAAGGCCCTCAGGACGCCACAAAAAGCCAGCAGTAATATGAAATCAATAATGCAGAGATTGGGCATGCTTCCAGCCTGTCACAGTAAAAGAGTGCCAGCCTGAAGGTCAGCAAAAACAGGATTCCAGTCATACTTTCAAAAGGTACAGCACTACATGAGTTGTGTTGACATTCCCTCCTCTGGGCCAAGTCAGGGTCTCATGCTTAGACAAGTCACTGATACAACAATTCAGTCCTAGTTGCTAGCTGTAGGGCACACAGGGAGAGATACTGACTCTCCAGGTAGCTTCAGCCAGTCTCCAACAGCAGTGAAAAATCCTATAACACTACCGTGGTGCATGTAACTACTCTCCATAACAAGGACTTTGCATGTCCAGGGCTAAGTGGGAGCTACTATTGTGTGGAAAATGACTTCCACAGTTACCTACCCGACCACCGCACTTCTAGGGTGAATCCTGGCCCCGGGGAAGTTGGTGGTAAAATTCCTGTTGACTTCAATGGGGCGAGGATTTTATACTCAGTGTTGAACTTTCTACACAGCTTTAGGGTAACTCAAGACTATGAAAGAGGTTGTATAAAACCACTGTCTAATGGAGGGGTCGGCAACCTTTCAGAAGTGGTGTGCCAAGTCTTCATTTATTCACTCTAATTTAAGGTTTCGCGTGCCAGTAATACATTTTAATGTTTGTAGAAGGTCTCTTTCTATAAGTCTATAATATATAACTAAACTATTGTTGTATGTAAAGTAAATAAGGTTTTTAAAATGTTTAAGAAGCTTTATTTTAAATTAAATTAAAATGCAGAGCCCCCCGGACCAGTGGCCAGGACCCGAGCAGTGTGAGTGCCACTGAAAATCAGCTCGTGTGCCGCCTTTAGCACACGTGCCATAGGTTGCCTACCCCTGGTCTAATACAAGTTTAAATCATTACAATGGTTTTATCACCAGAGTTTAGCCACCTTTTCCCGTGCATGTTACTCACCCACCTGCTGCTGCCTGTCTCTCCCCACTGCGGGAATGAGTTTCTGAGCAGACTATGAAGTCCCTGCTTTCTTTTATGTACTGCCTCCTTGAACATTACGGGTTTGTGAGGCACGAGTCCCATGCAGCTGGGAGGAATGCACTGAGCTCCCATCACACTCCTCTTCAGCCAGCCCTTGTTGATAAATTGCCATCTACTCTTTCAAATAAAAACGGAAGCTGGTTCTGCCACTCACTTGCCTCCCCCAGACAGCTCACCCCATGAAAGGGGACATTTGGAAGCTACGTTTTAAACTACATTAAAAACAAGGGGGGGAAATTCAGAGAAGGGAATGTGTGGGGAGGGGAAGGGGAGATAAAATATGAGCTCAGGAAGGAGTTGTTGTCCATCAGGGAAAGCCTGCCTTCAATTTCTTGTCAAGAGAAGACAATTGGTGATTTCCACATCCAGAGAGAGCCTCTTGGATTTCACCCAAGACAGAAAATGCTGGCCTTTCACAGATATGCAGCGGCTCGTGTCATCCAGTTTACTACCACTTCTCCAATCCCCTCTTTTTTTTGTGACAAATGCTGCCTGCTGGCAAGCTCCCTTTCTCTACTAATGCTGTAGGGGAATGATATACCAGTGGCAGCCCTTTAAGAGCCATAAAATAGTGACAAAGTACAGTGTATGGGGTGGGGAGAACCAAAAAACTCCAAGTGTCCTCCAATCAGTACTAGGAAAAATATGTGAACTAATTTCCTACCTCAGAAACTTGATTTCATTCTCCCCATCCACTATATTTTCAGCATAGCAGTTTTCCCTCTCCTACAAAATATTAAATGCCTGAGCCAAGTTTCACCAAACAGATACGGATACAGAATATTTAATAAC
Organism: Trachemys scripta elegans; assembly: GCF_013100865.1. NCBI lineage: Eukaryota > Metazoa > Chordata > Testudines > Emydidae > Trachemys > Trachemys scripta. Next base: position 50,292,303 of record NC_048306.1, on the reverse strand, counting down.
TGAAGCGGGTTGCTTATGTCAGTTGGTATACAACTCCAGTATGAAGAAGCAGTTCACTAAAAGCTGAACCAACTTGGAGTTTAGAATTTGTATTTCAGCAGAAAGTCTTGCCCCAAAGTGTTCTGGGAAATAATCTTATTCCAAACCGTCATTCTAGTTATTACAGTATTCATCATCCCTGTACTATTTGCTTTCCTGGCTTTGGGTTACAACGTACCTCTACACGCACACACAGTATGGTGGTGTTTAAAAGGTGGTCTCTGAAACCTGCTTATATTTGTCATATAAGAGAATGGAGACTCCTGACTATATCCCTTCTCTCTGAACAGTGACCAACAACCCTATATTACTACTTACCAAAGGCACAAGTTCTCTCTGTTGACTGGAGACTGACTCCCTGGATGCATCATCAGTGAAATCTTGTTTTCCATCCAGCACAGGGGGCAAAGGGTCTGCTCCCAGCAGCGAGTCAGAGGACAGGGATTCCTTAGAGCTGCTCCTGCTGATGTGGGGGCTCAATCCGCCTGCTGCACCAGACACAGCGCCCATCCCAGGCGACACATGCTGGGCTTTCAGAGTCTGGATCTCTCCTTTGTAGTGCTGAATGGTCTTTTCAAGCCTGGCCTGCAGTTTCCTTCTTTCTTCCTCGTGTTTGTGCTGCAGCTCCTGGGTTCTTCTGGAGAGCAGGACAGAAAGCACAAATATAATGTCAGGATCTGTTTTACAGATCTTATCCAAGGTCCTTTTCTTGGAAAAGTTCAGAAAGGTTAGTCTTCACTTTCCTGATAGGCCTGGCAATTCAAACTGGCTGCTATCACTTGTTTTCACAAGACCCCAGAAGTACATCCAGTCTTCAGGGAATTCACACCACCATTTATTCTATTGTTCTGGTCATTTTAAGTATTACAGTCTGTGGAACATCCTATTATGACCACAGCTTCCTGTGCCACAGCTAATTCCTCCACAAAAACCAGTACACGTTTACTGAGGAGAATGCATGCATGCTTCAAATATGTGCTAATTTTGCTACACAAAAGCAGCTAAGCATAGCGGCAATGAAGAAGAGCACCAGTAAGGGCATGTCTACACAGCCTGCAGCAATGAGTTGCCCAGCCCGACTTGACAGATCTGGGTTAGCAGGCCTCACACTAGTGGTCTAAAAGTAGCTGTGTAGACAGTACTTTGTAGGTGCAGCTTGGGCTCTGAAGTCCAGCCCCGCTCCCTAGACTTCAGAGCCCGAGGTGCACAGTCCAAGCACTGTCTAAACAGCTACTTTTAGACTGCTAGTGCAAGCCCCATTAACCGAACTCTGTCAACCCAGGCTGGGAGCCCCATTGTGAAATCCAAAATGCTATGTAGACATAGCCTAAGAGGCCAGCCAGCACTGAAGAACGAAGAGAACAGACTAAAAGCTATTGCTCCATTTAAAGCACAATGGCAAATTCCAGAATGGCCTTGTGTAAAAGTTTTGGGGTAGATATTCTGTACAAAATGTGGCATCAGAAACCTATTCGTTTGCCTTCTACTTTCCTTTGTAATAATAATAATAATAAAAACCTCTGTCCCCATGCCATGCTCTCACCTGCATTCTGTATCCTTGATCTCAGTGACTTTGCTTTGCATTTGCTGCACGATGCTTTCATACTTGTCCCGGCAGGCCTGAGTGGAGAACTCTAACTTAGCTCTAGTCTCTGCCAGGTCCTTCTGCAGTTGCTGGTTCTCAGACTCTAATTTATTTAGTGCTGTGGTGTAGCTTTCTTGGATGTCTGTTACAGGGACATCTTTTGCCTAACAAAGGGAGAGATGTTGAAGTCAATCCAAACTTCTATTTTTCCGGATTTTGACAGAGATAATCTAGATCCAGAGCACAGATGGACCACATTCTGCCTAGAATGTATTCTAGGAGTCCCGTTTTAAGGAGTGAAATTTCCAGGCTTTTTACTAGCAATGATACCTCCAGAGGGTAAATCAATTGTTGCTCTCTTATTGAGTCTGCAACCAGACAGAATGAGCTAATCAAATAAGCAGAGATGTGAATTTCTTTCATTCATCTCAGCTGGGTGTGAACTTTGAAGCCAAATTTGAGAGTCACTTAACTGCTAAATGACTCCTCAGGTACACCCAAACAAGTGTGTTTGCACTGGGGTGGCTAGATGAACGAGGCACCTTCTATTTATTTGAATGGGCTTTACATAAGGAACAACTTCTTTCCTGCTGCAGCAAAGTGGTAAAGTAATGACATGGGACTGACAAATCTAGAATTCTGCCTCCAAGAGCCCATTATAGACAAAAGAAACTCCCTCCGCGTGCCCCTTCTCCCTTCCCCATCCCTCCCCCCCACCCCCACACACACATAGCCAATGCCGGGTCTGTGGGCATGAGCAGAAATGTATCTAGTTCTGAAATACCACTTCCAATCTTTTCTCTGAGTTTCACACATTACTTACTTACATTGTTAAAAGCGACAAAGAATCCTGTGGCACCTTATAGACTAACAGATGTATTGGAGCATAAGCTTTCGTGGGTGAATACCCATTTCGTCAGATGCATGTAGTGGAAATTTCCACTACATGCATCTGACGGAGTGGGTATTCACCCACGAAATCTTCCACTACATGCATCTGACGAAGTGGGTATTCACCCACGAAAGCTTATGCTCCAATATGTCTATTAGTCTATAAGGTGCCACAGGACTCTTTGTCGCTTTTTACAGATCCAGACTAACACGGCTACTCCTCTGATACTTTACATTGTTAAGTCTTTCAAAAGCAGAAATGGGTTGTTTGTACATAACTACAGTGATTCAGTTTTTGGCATCTAGTTCTCTCCCTGCCCCTTTTTCTAACTGGGGAAAGGAAATTTCTATTTCCCAACTATTTTTCCTCTATAGACTTCCCCCTCTTTCTTTTTGTCCATTCACAGACAATCCCAAAGCTGTACCTTGGAAAAAGTTCAGAGACCACTAGTTAGTCTTCAGCTTGCTGATAGGCTTGGCAATTCAAACTGGCTGCTATCACGGTCCTCACGGTCTATTCCATTCTATTCAGGTTCTTACCATGCCCTTATGTCCACAGTATCTCAGCACTATCTAGTTGTGCATTAAGCAATAAGACTAACATCTGCCACATGTGGTTTGTTCTCTTTCTCATCCTCTACCAAGGGAGGAGAGCTGTACATGCAGCATGCAATTGTGTTTTGGTGGGGTTGTCAGGGTTGGTTTGTTTGTTTTGGTTTTTTTGAAGAGGTCTGTGTGACTCTCTGTTTACATTAAAAAGAAAGCAGGTTGGACATGTGTGCCTAGCACTTCAATGGGAAGATGGTGAGGTTTGGGATGGTCCTTAGTTCCTGGGAGTCTCAGATCGGCCCCCGAGAAAACTGTTTCTCTTGCACAAACTGCAGACTCCCGACAGCTTAGTACGTTTTAGAGCTGGTTGAAAAACATGATCAAAAACTGAACGTTTGTCGTCTCCCCTCATATTTTCCCCTGAAAAAAGTTTGGATAAAATATTCCCAAACAGCTCTAGTAGGTTTTCTGTTGCCTGAATCCAGCCATCTCACCCCCTACGACATGCTGATTTTGGTTATATAAAATACTGCCTACAAAGTAGACATCATTAGTTCCATCCTACACCCACTAAAATAAAATGCCACAGAAATATCTTCCCTCGGAATGTTGCTGCTACTTCATTTTAGTGTCATTGATTTTACTTTCCTGTGCATTGCACAGGTGGGGAGTAACCCAGGCTGAAAGGATATTTTGCTCTGAGAAATCTCTGCAATAGTGACCAGTATATTCCAGCCTTTATGCTAAGCCCCATCTTTCTCTCCCTCCCTATTATTCAGAACTACCGCCCAAAGCAACATCTAGTGGTAGCAGCAAGTCCAACGGATTTTCTGTAGATTTATATGATGTTTTTCAACACCACATCTCTGCCAGTGCCTACTGACTAAAGAGAGGGGGGAAAGTCTAGCAAATTCCCTCTCACCAGGAAGTAAAATGTATTTTCAGTGCAGTAGCTACAAGAGCCAGAGTACTTATAGCTCTCAAACTTGTGGAGGAGGCATCTGGGATTTATAGTCAGACTCTTGAATCAGCTCAAAGCTAGAAGACAAGCTGATAAAAACATGGCATTTACTACAATGTGATGAGAGGAGGCAGCAGGAGCCAGTGGCTAGGGCACTGAACCAGGGATTGGGAGTCCTGGGTTCTATCCCCGCTCTGCCACTGATCTGGTGGGTGGCCTTAAGCAAGTCACCTCCCCCTTTCTGTGCCTCAGTTTCTCCACCTGTGAAACAGAGATAATGACATCAACCTCCTCTCTCAAGTCCTTTGAAATCTACTGATGAAAAGCGCTATATAAAAGCAAGCTATCATCATAATCTCTGGGTCTCACTTTCCTCAACTGTACAACAGGAGGGAATGATGCTTATCCAACTTTATCAAGCACTTGGCAGCCTAGGTGCGAAAGGCATTATATACAAGCGCTAATACTATTGCTACCACACTGCTAGGTCTTCTAATTGCTATTCCACATTCCATACCCCCAACACACTAGACTCCACCTTCTGCAACATCTCAGAGAGGTGACGGTTCTCCAGCCTCAGGGTTTCCAACTGAACCAGAATCACCTGAGAAGACAGGATGAACACAAATAACTAATCAAAGACCTACATGCTCTCTTTTCCCACTTTTAGCTCAAATGCTAATGTAGCTTACAAAGCAAGTTCTGTGTTATAGTCCCCACTAAGTTTGCAATGGCACCTGTACAACTTATTTAGTTGTACACAGTCCAAGCCAGCCTATTTTCACATTGGTTTATAGGATTTTATTGCCAAAGTCGAATTAATGTAAGACATCTCAAATTGAATTCACAGAATCATAGAAATGAAGGCCTGGAAGGGACCTTGAAAAGTCATCACGTCCAGCCCCCTGCACTGAGGCAGGACCAATTAAACCTTGACCACCTTGACCAGGTGTTTGTCCAGCCTGTTCTTAAAAATCTCCAATAATGAGGATGCTACAGCTTCCCTTGGAAGCCTATTCCAGAGTTTAATTAATAGTTAGAAAGTTATTCCTAATATCTAACCTAAATCTCCCTTGCTGCAGATTAAGCCTATTACTTCTCATCCTACCTTCAGAGGACATGGAGAACAATCAATCACCATCCTCTTTATAAAAGCCCTTAATATATTAAGGCTGTTATCAGGTCCCGCTCAGTCTTCTTTTCTCAAGAATAAACATGCCCAGTTTTGTTGACTTTTCCTCATAGTCCAGATTTTCTAAACCTTTTATCACATTTGGAGAGAGTTCAGAGGAGAGCAACAAATTGTCCACATGTTTCCTAAAGGTTGGTGCCCTGTTTTGGACACACTAGTCCAACTGAGGCCTCAGCAATACAAGCAGAGTTGGACAATTACCTGCTATGTCTTACATTATGACACTCCTGTTAATACACCCCAGAATGACATTATCCTTTTTTGCAACTGCATCACACTGTTGACTCATACAGTGTGTGTTCCCCTATAATCCCCTGATCTTTTTCAGCAGTATTACCATCTAGCCAGTTATTCCACCTTATAGTAATTTCATCTGGACCACAATTCCCTGGTTTGCTTATGAAAATATCATGTGGAATTGTGTCAAAAGCCTTACGAAAATCAAGAGATATCACTTCTACTGCTTCCTCCCTATCCACCAGGCTAGTAACCCTATCAAAGAAGGAAATTAGGTTGGTTTGGCATGATTTGTTCTTGACAAATCCATGCTGACTATTCCTTATAACCCTGTTATCCTCCAGGTGTTTGCAAACTGATTGTTTAATAATTTGTTCCAGTATCTTGCAAGGTATCAAAGTTCCCTGCGTCCTCTTTATTCCCCCTTTTAAAGATAGGTACTATGTTTGCCCTTCTCCAGTCCTCTGGGACCTCACCTGTCCTTCAGGAGTTCCCAAAAGATAATTTCTAACTGTTCTGAGATTCTTCAGCTAGCTCCTTAAGTACCCTAGAATGAATTTAATCAGGCCCTGCCAACTTGAATACATCTACCTTATCTAAATATTCTTTAACCTGTTCTCTCCCTATTTTGGCTTGTGTTCCTTCCCCATTGTTAACATTAATCGTGTTGAGTATCTGAAGCAAAACAGTCATTAAACACCTCAACTTTCTTAATGTTGCTTCTTAGCTCTCCTTCCCCTCTAAGTAAAGGACCTAGTTTCCTTCATCTTTGTTTTGCTCCTAATGTATTTAAAGAACCTCTTCTTATTGCCTATTAAGTCCCTTACAAGGTGTAACTCATTCTGTGCTTTAGCCTGATTTTGTCCCTCCTTGCTTGTGATATTCTTTTGTACTTCTCCTTAGCAACTCATCCACATTTCCACTTCTTGTGGGATTCTCTGTTGATTTTCAGGTCAGATCTACCTCAATAAACAGACTGACTTTCCAGAGACAGCAGCACCATTCTGCTCTTGTTTTAAGCATCTCTAAACTGAGCTGAAAGCTGCTGCTACTTTGGTACTACATGGAACAATGAGTTGATTCACCTTTATCAAGTAAAGATTGTCAAAAGTTCCTCTTTGCTCAAGGAAAGCTTCTCTACCCTTTTCCCTCCACACAGCTGACAGCCTAGATAATGCCAGAGCTCCATAGGCAGCTACAACAGGATCCTCCTCACTCAAACCATGCTCAGAAATTCTTTTCCACACCCCTTTCAGCAGGAAAGACAAATAATGGCAACAGGTTTGGTCAGGAAAGCACGAGGCTGCGGGGGACACAACAGGGTTAGAAAGCTTTCCTGGGAGGCTCTCCAGTCCCTTGCTCTGATCATGCCAGTCTCTGGATCCCAAGGCTAAAAACAAAAGAGGGAAGGAAAGCATTAGCTTAGCTGAAATGCAGGACCCAGTGCTGCAACCCTCAGGGCCCCAAGGGCCGTAGAGACAGAGAAAGAGCCTTCAGTCATTTTTACCCTGTGCTCCACAGCTTTCCTCTCTATTCTTTCAATCTCCATTCTCATTCGTTGCTCCATGTCAGAAGTGGACCCGCTGGCCGAGGCGATAGCAATGTCACGCTGGTGGAGTGCCTGCGTCAGCTGGGAGATCTCCTTTTTCATCCCTTCTAGCTCACTGTTATGAGTTTGTTCAGCCTGAGACAGCTGCTCCTTCAGCTGGAGAGAGACGTGCATGAACCACCCATGAATTTTTAAAGGACAGTCAGTGAGAAAGCAGATGTGCTGACACGTGGGTTATGTGTAATTTTAGCACTGGCTAGTGCAGGGCTGTACATAAGCTTTCTTGGACTCTTCTGTTAACATATTTCAATCCTGACTTATAACAAGCTCTCTCATCTCTCATCTTCCCCAGCTATCCGTTGGGGCAAGAAGTGGGTTGTGACTAAGTATCCACTGCAGAGCAGAAGCCCGTCAAAAGGGCTGAACACCCACATCCCTCATTGATAGCAACTGTGAACACTTAAACTCTCTGAAAATCAGCCCGCAGATCTCAACCTATCTATAAAGCGCCATATCTGTAGTAGGGATGTAAATATCCATTAAAAAAGTTAACCGTTTAAACAATTAAAATTATGTCGTGTAATCGGCCCCGGGGCTGGGGGTTAATGGTTAGGGTCGGTTAACCGGTAAGACTAATGCTTACCAGTTAACCGTTTAGTATTTTACATCTCTAATCTATAAACCTATTTCTACAGCACCACAGAGTCTGTCTATCTAGATACTACATAGCACTCAACACTATAGTACCTCAGGGCCTCCCAAGTATTTAAAAATAGAAATAATAGGACCACCACTTTCTCTTTCCTCTTCCCCAGCCTGTGGAGCTGTTTGTGTGTGTGAGTTAATAGGCATGTCTATGGTGAGGTGTCTGTATATGTGAAGAGCTTAGCGATGGAAAGCTACATTGAAGAAATTAAGTTTCCAGTATGTTCTAAATGGGGTGGGGTGACGATTCCTTATCTCTTGGTGGGAACAAGGTCTGTAGGCTAGCTCCTGCTCCTGGGAAAGTTCTGTTTGTCACATTGACAAGCGTAACCCCAGTGGCGTACTGTTTCACCATTCCAGCAGGATGTTGCTGTTAAGGTCATAGTTGCGGGGGAGGGGGAGGCAATCTCTCAGGTTACTAGGACCAATCCCATGGAGGGGAAACGTGAATATGGGCTGTGTATTCCATGGGGAGCCAGTGCAAAGGGCAGAGCACTAGGGTGATATGTTCACTGCAGACGGCTGCTGTTTTCTGTGCCAGCATATGGCTGCATGCCTAGATATCTAGACTGATACAAACTCACTCATTACACTTACAACCCTAAAACATGTTCAGATCCAGATCTCGAGAAGTGAAATGGGAAGCACATTATACCACTGGGCCAGCTAGAGATCACCTCCTTGTCTCAATTTCTTCTACTTTTGCAAATCTGCTGTCATGACCAGGGTCAGAATCGCTCTAAACACACACCCTCCCAGGAAGAAATCTACAACCCCACATTTATGAACAGGGTATACATCAGTTAGCCTCGCACTAATGTACAAAAAACAGCCACAGTCCTCTGGGTGTTACTTTCTGGAAAAAACTATATCACATTTTCCTACCTACAGTATAATGGAAAAAACAGTTACCTACCTCTCATAACTATTGTTCTTCAAGATGTGTTGCTCATGTCCATTCCAATAGGTGTGCGTGCACCATGTGCACGATTGTCAGAAGGTTTTTCCCCTAGCGGTACCTGTCGGGTCGGCTGTGGAGATCCCTGGAGTGGCGCCTTCATGGCGGTGTATATAGATCCCTGCCGACCCGCTGCCTGTTCAGTTCCTTCTTGCTGGAATACTCCGACAGAGGGGAGGCGGGTGGGATTTGGAATGGACATGAGCAACACATCTTGAAGAACAACAGTTACAAGAGGTAGGTAACCGTCTTTTATTCTTCGAGTGAATGCTCATGTGCATTCCAATAGGTGACTTCCAAGCAGATTCCCTGGGGGAGGGGTCGGAGTTTACCTGGACGCTGAATGCAGGACTGCCCTGCCAAAGGCTGCATCGTCCCTTGCCTGTTGGGTACTGGCATAGGGTGACGTGAAGATGTGGATGGAAGACCACGTTGCTGCCTTGTATATGTCATGGATAGGGACCTGCACAAGGAATGCTGCAGATGAAGTCTGTGCTCTTGTGGAGTAGGCTGTCAGCGGAGCGGCTAGAATCTTAGCCAGGTTGTCACATGTCCTGATACAGGTCGTGATCCACAATGAAATGCGCTGGGACGAGATGGGTAGGCCCTTCATTCTCTCTGCAATTGCAGTAAAGAGCTATAGTGACTTACGAAATGGCTCTGTGCGCTCAATGTAGAATGCTAGGGCACGCCTGACATCCAGGGAATGGAGCATTTGCTCTGTTACTGGCATGTGGCTTAGGGAAAAACAGAGGTAAAAATGTCCTGGTCCACATGAAACTGGGAGACTACCTTTGGTAGAAATGCGGGATGAGGGCATAACAGCACCTTGTCTTTATAAAAGATGGTATAGGGAGGCTCGGAAGTCAGCGCTTTGAGCTCGGAGACCCTTCTGGCCGAGGTTATGGCCACCAGAAAGGCCACCTTCCAGGAAAGGCAGGACAGAGGGCAGGTTACCATGGGCTCGAAAGGGGGCCTCATGAGCGCGGACAGGACCAGGTTGAGGTCCCACTGGGGAACAGGCCATTGCACCTGGGGATAAAGTCTGTCCAAGCCCTTGAGAAACCAGCCCACCTGAGATTGCCGAAGACTGACCTACCAGCTGCCCCCAGGTAGAAGGCCAAAATGGCAGTCAGGTGTACCCTGAGAGATTATATTGCCATCCCCTGCTGCTTGAGGTATAGTAGCTAGTCCAAAACAAGGGGAATTGGTGCTTGCTGTAGAGGGCTGCCCCCTGCAGAGACCAGGTACGTGACACGAGTGGAGGGTTTCCTACTTCCCAGCAGGACATCCCTCACTGGGTCTGCACACTGAAGCTCAAGTGGGTTCAACCATGGAGTTTCCACGCCGTGAGATAGAGGGACTCCAGGTTGGGGTGTTGGAGATAGCCGTGGTCCTGTGTAATGAGGGTCAGGCACACGGGAAGGGCAAGTGGCCTGTCCACTGAGAGATTCAACAGCATAGTGAATCAGTGCTGGCGGGGCCACGCTGGCGCTATGAGGATCAAGGAAGCCCCCTCCCGGTGAGTCTTGAGGAGGACTTGTGTCTAAGCGGGAAGGGCAGGAATGCGTACAACAGGTGACTCGTCCATGAAAAGGTGAAAGGTGTCTGCGATGGAGCCTGGGCTGTGGTTCAGAAACGAGCAGAACCACTAGCACTACCTGTTGCACTGCGTCGCAAACAGGTCTACATGGGGAAAGCCCCATCTCTGGAAAATCAAGAGCGCGATGTCTGCCCTGAGGGACCATTCGTGACCATGAAATGAGCAGCTGAGGCAATCGGCTAGCTCGTTGGTGAGATGCCTCTAGGTGCATCAAGTGGACGATGCAAAAATCCCACAGCTCGAGGGCTTCCTGGCACAGGGGAGAGGAGCGAGCACCATCCTGTTTGTTTATATAGAACATCGCTGTGTTGTCCATCAGCCCTGCATGTGCCCTGCAGGAGGGCCTGGAACGCTTGGCATGCCAGACGAACCGCCCTCAGCTCCCTTACATTGATGTGCAGCGATAGTTCTGCATGCGACCATAGGCCTTGAGTTCTGATATTGCGTGCGCTCCACAACCAAGCGTCGAGGTGTCCGTGACCAGCAATAGCGTAGGTTGGGGTTTGGCAAAGGATACTCCCGCACAGACCACTTGTGGCTGCAGCCACCAGCAGAGAGACTTGAGAATGCAAGGGGGGAGGGTAACTATTCTGTCCAGCGGGTCCCTGCTGGGCCTGTGCATCTGCGCCAACCACACCTGGAGAGGCCGAAGGCGCAACCTGGCGTGCTGGACAACATACATGCAGGCCGCCATATGCCCCAACAGTTCATGCAATTTCTGGCCATTGTTGTGGGGAATTGGCGAAGGTTTTTGATAATGTCCCTGAGTGCTTGAAAGTGCAGCTCAGGCAGGAACGCCCTGGCCTGCATGGAGTCCAAGAGAGCTCCTATGAATTCTATTCTCTGCATCGGGGCCAGTGTGGATTTGGGCACATTCAGTATGAGGCCCAGCCTGCGGAATGTGGCCCGAGCCAGAAACACATGCTCCGCAGCCTATGCTTGCCACTTGGCCTTGATGAGCCAGTCATCCAGGTACAGGAACACTTGCACCTGACATTTGCGGAGGAAGGCTGCCACGACCGCCATACACTTCATGAATACCCAGGGGTCCGCCGAAAGCCCAAATGGGAGCACCCTGAACTGGTAGTGCTGGCCACTGACCACAAAGCGAAGAAACTGTCTGTGGGCCGGGATAATGGAGATATGAAAGTATGCATCTTTCAAGTCAAGGGCGGCATACCAGTTCCCCAGGAAGGAATGATGGAAGCCAGAGAGACCATATGACACTTCACTTTCCTTATGAATGTGTTGAGGTCTCGCAGATCCAGGATAGGCTGGAGCCCACCCTTGGCCTTTGGGACGAGGAAATAGCGGAAGTAGAACCCCTTGCCCCAAACTCCTGAGAAACCGCCTCTATTGCCCCTAGAGCGAGGAGTGATTGCACCTCCTGCAGGAGTTGTTCATGAGAAGGGTCCCTGAAGAGGGACAGAGAAGGGAGGGTGGTAGGGAACAGAATATCCCATATCCACCGTGCTCAGGACCCAGCAATCTGACGTGACCTGGGACCAAGCACAGTAGAAGTGGGACAGTCAATTCACAAAGAGGGGATAAGGATCCAAGCTTGGTGTTGGTGCTCCGTCCTCGAGCACATCTTCATAAGTTTGGCTTCGGGCCAGAGGGGCTGTTTGGAAGAACCCTGGCCTTGGCCTGAGGAGGACTGGGACGGGAACCTCCTATTATTCCTGCCCAATCTCTTGCACGAATCTCGCCTTGGGGGCCCAGAATAGAAGCGGGACAGGGGCTTAGGCTTAAATGGATGTCTTTGGGATGCAGGGGGTGTGGATCCCCAAAGACTTTAGAGTCACCCACAAGCTCTTAAGACTGTGCAAGCAAGAGTCCGTATTTTGGGCAAACAAGTCTGCACAGTCAAAGGGCAGGTCCTGGATCATGTTCTGGACCTCCTGTGGTATCCCGGACACCTGCAGCCACGCGCTGCGTTTCATTGTAATGGCAGAGGCCATAGTCCGAGCCACCAAGTCTGCCACGTCTAACGCAGCTGGAGGGAGGATCTTGAGACCACCCTGCCCTCTTCGAGAAGCACATTAAACTCCTTGCGCGAGTCAGCCGGGAGCAACTCCTGAAACTTTGCTAATGTGCCCCAGGAATTGAAAGCATAGCAGCTGAGTCCCGCTTGCTGGTTGGCCACTCGAAGCTGGAGCCCCCCAGTTGAGTAGACCTTTCAGCCGAAAAGGTCCAGCTTCTTAGCATCCTGTGACTTTGGAGCGGGACCTGGCTGCCCCTGTCGCTCCTTATGGTTTGCCGCATCAACCACTAGAGTCTCCAGGTTGGGGTGGGTGAAAAGGTATTCATACCCTTTCGGTGGCACAAAATAGCATCTCACCAACCCTTTAGCGGTGGGTGGTATTGAGACCGGAGTCTGCCAGAGCACCCTAGTAGCGTTCTGAATCGTTCTTATCAGGGGCAAGGCCAACCTAGATGGACCCTCTGGGGCAAGGATGTCCACCATTGGGTCCAACTCCTCCGTGATTTCCTCCACCTGGAGGTTTAGAGTCACCCTCCTAAGAAGGTCCTGGTATCCCCTGGTGTCCATTGCTGGCAGAGTGGTGGTGATGCCTGCCACCGCCTCGTCCAGCAAAGAGGAGGAGGAGGCCCGTGGGACCAGGTTTTCCTGCCCTTCTGGCTCCCTGGAAGCTGGGTCGGGTGTGTTGCTCCCCCCATGACGGGAGGTGGCTCCAGTACAACTGGTGGCGCTGGTTCGGGTGCCGCGCCTAAGTGTGACGGCCCAGAGTCTTTGTCTTGTGCGGGGTCCTCTGGAGCCCTGGAGGTGTGGCGAGACATCAATGTTGCTGGGGGGAGTGTGGGGGGGGAGGCACAGTGTGCGGACGCCACTGATGTGGCCCTAGAGCCCTGACCCTGATGATAGGCCCAAGGAGTCCAAAAGGGCCATTGTACTGGGCCCTGCCACTGAGGTAGCAAGGATACCGCCGGTGCCGACGAGTCCACAACTCTGCGGTGCCAGGACCGCGAGCAGTACCAGCTGCGTCAGGAGACAGAAAACTCAACCTCCAACTCAGAAGAGTATTCTGAACCCGACCACGGGGGAGTGGGAGAGGAGCCTGATGGTGCCAGGGAGTGGCACTGTAACATCGTGGGCTTGCCGTGATGACGAACAGGGGGCAGTGCTGCCATTGCTGCCGTGAAGGGTGCCGGAGATGCTGCAGACGGTGGCACCGTCATAGATGCTGCAGACGGTGGCACCGTCAGTGCTGCTGACAGTGCCTTAACTTGGGCCGGCATCTGCAGCGGTGCCAGAGTTCACATCTGCGGGGCCAGGGACTGCGCCGTCATGCAATAAGGTCCCATGCTGCCTCACAGGTATTTGGCGTGGAGGGGAGTCGGGGAGTCCACATGCATCGGATTTGACAGACCTCCTGTTGGGGCTGGAGTCAACGATGCTGGGTCTTGAGGACCAAGCTGTGGGTGTCCTGCCGTGGGACGCCACCCCGCTGGAATCCCCTCGCAGCTTCTTAATGGGGGAATGACCCCATCCGCCTTCTTTTTCTTATGTGGTACTGGGGACTGTAAGTGGTGCTGCCTGCTAGATCTGGCCTTATGAGCCAGGGAGCAGTGCCAATGCTCCTTCCTTGGTGCCGGGGCATCCTGCACCGAGGCCGGGGTGCTGTGCACCGATGATGCCGGTGTCGTTTACAGTACTGGCTGAGGTCAGAGGGCCGACTCCATCAGGAGGAGCTTTCAACAATAGTTCCACTCTTTCTTAGTCCTGGGTCTAAAGCTCCTGCAAATTGGGCACTTGTCTGTCTGATGACCTTCTCCTAGGCACTTAAGACAAGCAGCATGCGGATCGCCTCTGGGCATAGGTTTTGCACACCTCTCGCACAGCTTAAACTCCTGCGACCGAGGCATGCCCCAGTGCCTGGGGAAAACTAGGGTGGGGGAGAGTCCCTCAAAGTAATCTTAACTAACTATAAACTACTATACAGCTATCAAAACAACAAGGAGTCTGGTGGCACCTTAAAGACTAAGGGATTTATTTGGGCATAAGCTTTTGTGGGTAAAAACCTCACTTCTTCAGATGCATAGAGTGAAAGTTACAGATGCAATCATGTGCCAGCAATGCCCCTCTGCTATGTACATTGGCCAAACCGGACAGTCCCTCCGCAAAAGAATAAATGGACACAAATCGGACATCAGGAATGGTAACATACATAAGCCAGTAAGTGAACACTTCAATCTCCCTGGTCATTCTATTACAGATTTAAAAGTCACTATCATTGAACAAAAAAACTTCAGAAACAGACTTTAAAGAGAAACAGCAGAACTAAAATTCATTTGCAAATTTAACACCATTAATCTGGGCTTGAATAGGGACTGGGAGTGGCTGGCTCATTACAGAAGCAGCTTTTCCTCTCCTGGAATTGACACCTCCTCATCTGGACTACATCCACCCTGATTGAATTCGCCCTGTCAACACTGGTTCTCCACTTGCGAAGTAACTCCCTGCTCTTCATGTGTCAGTATATAATGCCTGCATCTGTAACTTTCACTCTATGCATCTGAAGAAGTGAGGTTTTTACCCACGAAAGCTTATGCCCAAATAAATCTGTTAGTCTTTAAGGTGCCACCAGACTCCTTGTTGTTTTTGTAGATACAGACTAACACGGCTACCCCCTGATACTATACAGCTTTCAGTTAACTATTTACAAATAAGAAATGGGAACCACTAGGTAGCCACTTGCGAATGCAACTGTAAATGGCGGTAAGAAGGAACTGAGCAGGCGGTGGATTGGCAGGGACCTATAGACATCCCCATGAAGGCGCCACTCCAGGGGTCTCCACAGCCAACCCGACGGGTACCACTAGGGGAAAAACCTTCTGATGATCGTGCACGCAGTGCGTGCACACACCTATTGGAATGCACATGAGCAATCACTCGAAGAACTGCTATTTCAGTAAGGCCCTTCCCTTGCTAATTTCCATCAGCCATCCACTGCCACTTTTAAAAGCACAGACCAAGCCTACTCTCTTCCACTCAAGGTTTAAAAAAAAAAAAAAAAAAAAAAAAAAGAGAGAGACGTAAGGGTCAGTTGCGTGTGGAATCCTCAGTTCTCTCCCACCCCTTCATTATGGGGGCAACTATTTCCCCCACAACACACTCTGTTCTTTCATCCCTTTCTTAGCTTTGCTAATACAGAGCACACTGAGAGGGGTTGTGGGCAGCTGTGCTACCTAGTCCTCGAGCCTCGCTCCCCCTCCTCCAAAAGACAGGGATCTGACCTTTTTAATCTCAGCCTTGGCCTGGCAGTGGTGTTCTTCCATCACCCGCAGCTCTTTGCACTTCTCCATCTGCTCCTTGCTCAGCTGTATACACCTGGCATTTATGGCTCCTAGGCTGGGGGCAGAAACAAAAAAAATCACAATTTAAAAACACCCCTATGAGCCACAATGCAGGTGGTCTCAAGAAACCGGCATTCACACATCTATCCTCTCTACCAAAGTCATTTTTACAGACCAAGACTGCTGCAATCTTTTCTGATTAGACACAGCCATTTCTCTTTTCCTTACCCCAAGGGAAGTTACCAACTTCACTTGTAAACCTGGGATTATCTCTACAGATCCATCAGTGGAGAAATCCCATCACAGTTTTTACTAAGAACAGGAAAGATGAGATGTAGCTCCCAGCAGCTGTCTGTTTAGTTTAACAAAGATTTCCCTCTCCATTACAAAGGAAAATGACATGTTTAAGCAGACTAAAGAAAATATTTTTAAAAGGTATATTTAAAAAACAAACAAACCAACCAACTCTAACATCCCACTGTGCTAAGATTTTAGACTCTGATTTCTGTGGACTCTTAAAATACTAGTGGTTTGGACGATTCTACTGTGGTTAACAGCACTGGTGAATAGGACATTATACGTGCCATGTTGTCTGTGTGCTACTGGATTTTGAAGTTGTCCTCTACCTGCCCTCAAGACGAGCCACCTCTGACTGTAGGTTCTTTTCATTCTTCTGTGCGAGATCCAACTGCAGGAGAACGTGCTCCAGCTCCGGGAACTCTTGTGACAGCTGTTTCTCATGCAGGTGTTCTTCCAGTGACCTATACACAAACACAGGACCATCCCAGAAGGCCTTAGTCTCTTGACACACCTGACCCCTATGTGTGTTGCTATAAGAACTGTGATATTTTCTATTCTCTGACAACAGAAGGCGGTCCAATAAAAGACATTACCTCACCCATCTTGTCTCTACTCTAGCTCTACAAAATCCACCAAAACGTAATGCTATAATGTGGCATCTGTGGACATTCTGGATGCTGCAAGTGTCTCATCCTGATGACAGGCCCATGTTTGAATTCAGTCAGATTATGACAGGCCGCCACCAAATTAGTAAAAAACCAACACAACTCAGCAATTTCAATCCCACTGACAGATGCTCAGTAATCCCTGCTGCAGGGAAAGGCATAGCTGCTAGGTCTCCTGTGTATACTTCAGTGTCTCTCTCCACCAGTAGCAAGGCAGAAAGGTGCTGATGCCTTTGCCACAATCATTATCACCTTGCTGAAACCTTGATCCTATGCCCTTAAAGTTAATGGGACCTTTTCACTGACTTCAAGGAGCACATTTAGTGGCCAAAGGATGATTTCTCTCTCCACTACTCACCTGAAATGCACAGAAAGGGAATCAAACACAACGCACTGACTCAGGAAACCTACCAAAGAGGCAAGGCTGAATCCCTCTGTATTTACAATACTACTTTACTGTTCAGATGGTGATTGCTTTTAAAGCAAATACGATTAACACATGCGGCGAATGAAATGAAGAACGGGCACCCTTACCTTACAGTGTCCCCCTACCGCATACAACAACAGCCATGAGCTCAGACTCCAAGCATACAGAAAGGGCTCCACAGCCCCAGAGAGTGACTCAAGGTCACAGATCTACATTATTTAGTGGGGTAATGGCCAACCATGTTTAGATGTCAAGGATCAGACCTGATAAGGAGCTCCTTGCTGTGCAGGGTTTCAGTTATGCTGGCCAGCTCCTTCTGTAACTGCTCCTGATGCATCTTTGAGCTCTTAATGAAATCCTCCTGGGACTGCAGAGTGACTCTCAGCTCCAACTTCTCCTCCTGTAATACCTACAAGAACGGAAATGGAAGTGACTGTCGCAGGGATGGACAGAATCAGTTAGTATAGCTGGTCTGGAGATGAATTTTCAGATGCCAAAAGAAGCCCTCAGTGTTAGATAGGTAATGGGATCACAATGCCACATGGGTACAAAGCCGGCCTCGTGGCCAGCTTGGAGCCTGACACAAAGGCATGGATGGAAGGGTGGGAGAATCTCTAGGGTGACTGTACCTCCCAGGTGATAATCTCAGCTCGAGATGGTAAGGGAATGCACTGAACTACCCCCAACATCCTCCATGGACAGCTCTCACTGCTACTTCTCACAAACCTCAAGCATTTTCTTAGAATGCCCCAGCTCTTCTTGGACTCTTTGGTGATCCTCCAGAATCTTCTGACTGGCTCCAGTCAAGTCATCCACTCTCATGTTAAGCCTCTCCACCTCCAGCTCATTGGCACAGATGGTATCATTGGCTCGCTCCAGCTTGCTGGTTAAATGCTGGATTTCCGATTGGCTGGCCAGTTGCACAGATTCCAGCACCTGCTTCCGATTGGTGAGTTGAGTCTGCTGACAGAGGATGTTGCTGTGTTAAAGCTAAATTACATATAAAGAGAGGTGAAATAAACAGATTTGAAGCTTCATGAAGGCTCCACACTAATACTTCTCAATGCAACATGCCATTTTCTCTGAAAGCAGCGCTGCCCCTCAGGGAACAACAGGAGGCGCTGCCTCAGGACTGTACATAGGTGCAGCCTTTGAGGTGGGGAGAAGAAAGGAATTGACAGGATCCTTATGATTCCAAAAGAGGTTCTGAGGGCATCTAAGGAAAGAGAATCTCTAAAGCAGACAACCCACACTGCCCAACAGATTGAACAAACAGTAAAGCAGTCTAATTTCCCTGTCCATCAACCCAGGGGTTAGATCTAGCCAGAGGACAAAGTGGAAGCAGCTTTGGAAAGCCATATATGAGCTAGAAAGCCAGGCGAATCTGGTAATACCACATGGAGACAGGGAGCAACTCCTGACAGATGGAAAAGGAATCAAATAGAAATTAGAAACTGGAGTGATGGGAACAGCCAGTCGTGTTCTGTTTCATGCAGTGATTCTCTGGTACTAGAAGCTAGAACCCTCACTTTCTTGAGATTTGAAGGTTTTATTGTTTTAAATGTAAATTAGAGAAAGAAAAGGAATAGAATAGTTATATTAAATGTCTCACTGGGAAACAATACCTTCCCTATTATTTGAAGACTGATGTAATTTAACAAATAAGCCACATCATATTCACTTTCTGAACACCTTTTTAATGTAGTGCCCAATATACACAATGTTGTCATTACCCTGGCAATCAATACACAAACCTGGATCACAAGGAGCAATGGCTACGAAAGTAAAAACATATGATGTTTTTGGGCCATGATGGCCCAAGAAACCAACATGCCAGATTGGCTGAATTCATGGACAGTTTCTGCAACAAGGGAAAGCCTGAAGGTAAAAGTTAAGACCCACAAAGGAAGGACCTAGCCATAATGTCCTATGGTGCCACGTAGGAGACCCAGTTTTGGTTGCTGGCCTTTAGTTTATTAGGCTGGCAGGGGTGGAGGGAAGGCACTCCTCACTGGGCAAGAGAAAACCAAGGTCTACTCCAGAGTAACCTATGCAGTTAGAGTGACAAAAGGGAATCCAGTAGTCCTTAGCTGGAAAAATGGCACTGCTGACTAATGGGTTGGGTTGGGTAGTGGCAAGAGTGTGCGTGGGTCTGCAGATCTCATCCAACCCCATGTCAGAAAAAAACAAACAAACAGAAAATGCTGTGAGGATGTGTTTGTGACAGGTTTTATTTTTTTAGGTTGAGATTTCCAAAGCAGTCGTGAGGATTTAGGAACACATCTTCCATCACCTTTAATGGCAAACATGAGCCTAAGTGCCTAAGTCCCTGAGACTGCTTTAGAAATTTCAACCCAAATGCCCCGTTTTTCTGCTACACCGTGATCTAACACATTGGCCAGTGCTCCAAGGACACGTCTCTCCTCAGAAGACTAAAATATCAAGGACAAAGACAGCAGCGGTGAGACCTTCTGCTCAAAGGCCCACTCGGCATTTGTGGATCGGCTAGTGTTGGCCCCTCACAAAGCACCATCAGTGCCAGCTCCAATCCTGTCAATGCAAACTTCAAAATTCCTCCTTGCCAGAGCTTCCACTCAGCAGCAATTCAGGAGCCCGTTAAGTGCAAAGCTCCCAACAAGAGCTTCTTATCAGCATTTGCTGTGATTGTGTCAGTGTAAGCTTCTTCACAGCTGGGGTCTGGGTCAGCTCATCAGACTACTGCAGCAGCACTAGCTCAGAGAATGCATTAACTTTTCAGGAACAACAGCACCATTCTGCTCCTGTTTTAAGAGCCTCAAAAACAGAGCTAGAAACTGCAGTTACTTTGCTACCGTGTGGCAAGTGCCTTTTGTATGACAAGACTATTTTCAAAGAGCAACTTCTGTATAGCTGCAGTTACACAGCTGAGGACTGGCAGGTACATAGCTTTGAACATGACATGTCAGAAAAGTTATTTTAAAGAGTCATGTCCTGTAATCTCCCACCACTCCCAGAAACCATCATTTTACTATCTTCCCCCTGCTAATATTTATGAGTGGGATTGAGTGTACGGAAGCCATTGGGAAGGTTCAGCCAGCCTCCATTAACAGACTTCAGATCTTTCACGGCTTGTACTGTATAGACGAGTTCACTCCATTAGGACTGATAAATTCATTTCAGTTGCGATCTGAAGTGGATTCACACTTGAGGGATTTCATTAGTTCGTCACTGCAAACAACTTTCAGCACAGATTAATTGTACCTGAATGAGCTCAGACTGCTCAGCCAAAGCCTTCCTCTGGGCCTCCAGTGACGCCACCTGCTGCTGGTAAAGCAACCGCTGCTTCTCCCAGTCTAGAGATTTCTGACGGAACTCCTGCAAGGACAATTGGGATGACCTGGAGTTTACCACCCATTTGGTTGTCAAGATCATCCCCTCCCAACTCTCACTAATGTTCCCTGTCCCCCCCACTAGACACTTGTGGGCCTTCCTCCACAGCAGGGAAACCATTAGCCGGGCATTTAATGCATACTTGCAAACTTAGTGAGTTCAGTAGCAGCCTTTTCTTGTAAAGTTATAGGGAAGTAGAATTGTTAATGCTATGACGGCAAATCTGTAAAGCTGGTCATGAATCCGCACTCAACATCTGTAAGTAGCAGTAATTGACATTAAGGTTTTAACTTGAAGAGAGCAATGCCACAGCATAGTGTAAGGTTTTTTTTACTGCTGAGTGAAGTAACAATAATTCTTAACTCAGAAATCAGACACTGCCTCATAGAGGTGTTCTGGGGAGATTCGTTACCAAGTTCTGAGTGGTGCTATCAAAGATGAGAGTATGTGGCTGGTCTCATCATGGTAGTAAAATTAAAGACAAGCTGGACTTAGAAAACACTCATGCAGAGAATTTCCTCCAAACCCTGTGGCAAAATTCAACGCACTTGAATTTTCTACCTTTACATACGGACTTGTCCTTAAAACATCCACTCACCTTTGATTTAATCCATGATAATAATATCATTTATTAACTGTATTAAAATAGCAGCAAGCCTCAACAAAGATTGGGCACCATTGTCCTAGGTGCAGTACAAATATGTTTACTTGTAACCATATGTTTCTTTTTACATTTTCAAATAGTTCTCCCCTACTCCCCACACACACACACACACACACACACCTGTGACAGCTTGCCCCGCTCCTTTATAAAATCTTGGTGGACACAATGTTCATGAACTCACATGGGATCCCAATCAATTTGGGCAGCATCATGACAGGAGCAGTTCAGAAACAGCCTTTGTCCCACAAGAACAGTGAATGCAGGGGTGAGTGGACTAAGTATTTGCACGCACAGTCCACTTGCCTATTAAACATTCAGAGTTGCTACTGAACGTGAAATGGTCAGTTTGATTTGTATGAACCATGGCCATAGCTGCTATTATCCACAGACCTCTATCTTCTTAGTCAATCTGCTCACTTCGGATCGGTCATCCCCTTGGCACTTGGGACCCTCCCTAGCTTCTTTCAGTTGTTTCTTCTGCAGCTTCTCATAGCTTCTCTTCAGCCTGCCTAGCTGCAAGGAAATCAGTGCAATTTTTGATAATGCTGGCCAAGGTCACAGTGCATTAAATTAATGAAGCATTCTGAAGGAAGGGACAAAGTCATTTTATAGATACACTCCCTCAAACCAAGACCATCTGGCTGGCAGAAGATTTCTAGCTGTATAATAAACAAAAAGTACTATATGTACTCCATAATGTATCAAAATATGCTGGACTGTGCCACGGTGGTGCCCTGCTGGGTGGATCATCATCAGCAGGAATTGAACCTGGGTCCTATGGACTTAAGGCAGGAGCCATTACTGCCTGAGCTAAAGTACCCAATACCCAGCTCTGTCAGCCAAGGTTGTACCGGCTCATAAACTTCTGACAGAGCACCTTGCTGAGCAGATATGGGTTACAGAAACATGGAGTGACAGCACCCAAAGAGAAACAGAACGCTGCGAGGCTTGACTACAAACGTATCAAGGATGTGGGTGAAAGACATTCATGAAATCCCAGTGAATGCGATACAATAGCCACTCATCTTGTCATATTGGTTACTTAGCTAGGTCATAAATTTCCCCACTGACTGGAGAAAGTTAAGAAAGAATATCACCCACATCTATTGCTAGAATTCTAATTTTATTTAAAAACTTGAATAATAAATACTTTGCATTTAAATAGCACCTTTGATCAAATATTTTGAACTTAAACAGAGCATTTGCCACCTGATTATCTAATTTCTTTACAAACACTGACGAAATAAAACTCTTAACATCCTGTGACTTGGGGAAATATCTCCATTTTACAGATGGATAAAATGAGGCACAGAGTGAGTTCGTGACTTGCCCATTGTTATAAAAGAAACACGTGAACAGAGCCAGGAAGCGAACTTAAATCTCATGATTCCCAGTCCTGTGCTTTACCCACAAAGCCATGCTTCCTTTCAGAAGAAGATTTCCTGATTCAGCAAAGTGCTTAAACATGTGCCTAAATGCTTTGCTGAACAGGGATGGATTTACACACACGTTTAAAATTAAGCACATACTTATGCGCTTTGCTGAGTGGGAGCCGGAGCTTTATAAATATTGATTTAGCCTTGCAACATCCCTGTGATTTATAGAATATATAATATCAACTATCCCATTTATAATGATGGGTGACTTGGGGTATGGGAGAGGTTGTGAGGCTTTCCTACAGACACAAAGCAAGCAGTTCGGGGATTAGACCCCAGGATTCCTCAGCCTCCAGTTCTAACCCCCACCACATTATCCCTTTTTGAGTTCAATACTAATGCTCCTCAGTCTTGACCACAACACAGTTGTGATTCCAATCCTGAGCTTTAAGACAGATCTCCTAACACACTTCAGTCTGGCCTAGCAGCATCTCTATTATTCCAGTGGGGACATTTCCTGAACAAAGACTGTTCATCATGTTGAAATGTAAGGGGGTTTTAAATGAGGATAGATGTCTTCTGCACACTAAATTGAGATTATACTTATGACCTACGGTAAGCAGGAATTGAGCCCAATCCTCCAGAGATAAGAGGTCAATGCACTGCTACCCTCTCCTGGCATTTAGCTCCACACTACTGACAAGCCAATGGAAACAGAAGTAATCACTAAGGCACTTACATGAAATGCTGTCAGCCCACCTGCAGAAAATCTCAGCATCTGTTGCATTACAGTGGGCAGGACGTTCTTTGTGAAATGAAGAGTGTGGAACTCTTTTTAAAAGGTCTTTGTCAAGTAAATTTAGTGATATTAACATGCCTGGGAGAATGAAGTCATCTTCAAAGAACAAGAATACAGGCAGAACCAGTATAAAACTCCATACACACACACACCTGCCCCCCACGCACTCTGCCAGTCTCCTTCAGCCCTGGCCTGGAGGGTCAGGATCTATGCTGATTCAACAGCTAGAATTTCCTCTGAGATATCAACAAGAATATCAACGGGCATGCTGGTCTCTGGAATGTGGACACCCATCCACTGGTAAAAGGACCGAAATCAACTGACTTCACACTAGCCTCTGAAAAGCCACCAGAATAATGATCTTCTGTCACTACCAAATTGAACCCATTTTACATGGCAAGTGCTCACAGACTACCATAATAGGCGGCAGGATAAAGATAAGGAGATACAGAGATTTTGTAGGAGACCGTAAAACACAGAGTATTTCTGATCTACAGGGACATGACATAGACTCCATAGCAATTTTCAGGAGGGGGTTGGTACCCTTGGCCCAATTCAAATCCCAACACATGCCCATGCACTGGTGGAGTCAGTATACCACATGGTGGATGATAGTCACTTTCTCTCCCAGCCACCATGACTCTACTTTTGGAGGGAGGTATATATCTGCTGTAGGAAAAGTCATCATCTCATGTTTATTTCACATGAAAAAAGCCAGCTGCAGTGCTGTGCATTCTTTAAATGTCATACTATGCTGGGAGAGCAACTGCTTGTATACATAGCAACGTAAGCACAAGCATAGGGGTGGCTGGGATGAGAGAAGACAGGAAACCTTGGCCGTAAACTTCTGCAGCTTTTTAACACACCTGAAAGTAGCCACAATAAGGACTAGTCTACACTTGAAACGCTACAGCTGCGCGGCTATAGTGCTTCAGTGTAGCCACTCACTACAATGATGGGAGGGATTCTCCCATCGCCATAGTTAATCCACCTCGCCAAAAGGCAATAGTTAGGGGGATGGAAGAATTCTTCTGTCAGCCTATCACTGTCCATGGCAGGGGTTAGGTCAGTTTAACTATGCTGCTCAGGGGTGTGGATTTTTCTACACTCCTATGCAACATAGGTGGCTCAACTTAACTTTACAGTGTGGACCTGACTTCAGTTTACAGCAGGGACAGGCAAACTTTTTGGCCTGAGGGATGGGCAAACTTTTTGGCCTGAGGGACTCATCGGGTTTCGGAAATTGTATGGAGGGCCAGTTAGGGAAGGGGGATGTGGCCCAGCCTCCACCCCCTATACACCACCCCCACCACCCCCCGAGATCCCTGCCCCACCCAACCTCCCCGTTCCAACTGCCCCCCCGGGATCCCTGCCCCATCCAAGCTCCCCGTTCCGACTGCCCCCCCCAAGACCCCTACCCCATCCAAGCTCCCCGTTCCGACTGCCCCCCTGGAATCCCTGCCCCATCCAAGCTCCCCATTCCGACTGCCCCCCTGGAATCCCTGCCCCATCCAACCACCCCTTCTCCCTGTTCCCTGACTGCCCCGGGAACTCCTGCCCCTGACTGCCCCCACTCCCCCATCCAAACCGCCCTCTCCTTCCTGACAGTCCCCGGAATGCCTGCCCCTCGCCCCCAACCCCGCTCCCCCTCATTCCTGACTGCCCCCCCGGGACCCCTGCCCCCATTCAACCCCCCTGTTCCCCACCCTCTGACCGCCCCAACCCCTATCCACATCCCCACCCCCTGACCACCACCCCCGAACTCCCCTGCCCTCTATCCAACCCCCCGCTCCCTTACCGCGCTGCCTGGAGCACTGGTGGCTGGCCCGGCTGGAGCCAGCCATGCCGTCGCCACTGCGGAGCACAGAGCACCGGGTCAGGCCGGGCTCTGCAGCTGTGCTGCCCCAGGAGCTCGCTGCCCAGCCACCCAGAGCATTGCACCGGCGGCAGAGCAAGCTGAGGCTGCGGGGGAGGGGGACAGCAGGGGAGGGGACGGGGGTTAGCCTCCCTGGCCAGGAGCTCAAGGGCCAGGCAGGAGGGTCCCGCCGGCCAGATGTGGCTCGCAGGCCGTAGTTTGCCCACCTCTGGTTTACAGCAAGTATTTCCACTTCCACAGTAATTTGTTAAGCACTAAGATCCTTTGGAATGAGATGAAGAGTGCTACATAAATGTAAAATATTATTCTGTTGCTAATCAATCCTCTTGTTTTGGCACCCAAGTGGGGAAGGGAGGATTAAGAAAATCACAGCAGTCAAAGGACAGTGAGGAAATGAAACATTTCATCTGTCAGACCACAAGGCATAGACTGGTGTTTCAACACCAAATCTCATCTCATCTTGAAACTTGAAACACTCACCTCTTCTTGAAACTTCTTCAGCTGCTGTTCATACTCTACAGCCATGCCTTGTTTGTCTTGCTCCGTGTGTTCTAACTGCTGGCGCAACCTACCGACCTAAAGAAAGAGTTAAAACAAAACACAGTGACTATCAGCACAGAAGCAGCAGACTCCAACACAGCTGGCTGTCTCGCCAGTAGATGAGGAAATTGAAGGATTTCCATATTTTAATTTCATAGTATATATTACATACATAAACACACATTATAGTATAAGTAGTAGCAACTGTTACAGATAAGGTCCTGCCCCAAGAAATGCTATTGTCCTACTGGTTTCAATGGGGTTACTCACCACGCATCAGTTTAAGTGTGGGCTTAACTCTCTGCCGGATTGGGACCTAAATTTGCAGAATTGCTTCCATTTCAACCCCTTGTTTTCAGCCAATCAGTTTTCTGAAATTTGCATCTTTTGGGCTGAAATTTGCCAAACTCAGTTTATGCCAAAAGGTGACTGGGGGTGTGGGGAGGGGCACTTTGATCAGATTAATTTCATTTCAAGCTATTTGTCAGCAACAAAGATAGCTACCTCTGCTGATTCATCTGCAGGGAGTGAGAAGAAATTCTTCCAATTCTATATGCGGGGAGGGGAGAAGAGAGGAATAAAAGAAAATAGGCTTCGAAACAGGTGAATGGGAGATTATTCCTCCTTATTAAAAAAAAAAAAAAGCCTTTAAACTCATTTTCTTTCTTCCTCACATCCTTTCCCCTTCCCAGAACTCCAGGGCAGAGACCCGTCTAATTGTATGTCTGAAAAGGAACAAAGATTTGGGCAATGAAATAAATTATATATACATATATATTTTACAAACACATCTCAGCCTAAGAAATGTATAGTTTGTCTCTGGTGATAGGGAATCTCTCAAAAGTTTTCAGTGAAATATAACTGGTAAAAGTGTGATCATGACCCGTACAAAGAAACTTCATTCAAACTGGTTGTGAATACTAGTGGCCTGATACAAAATAACTGCATTCTGGACATGCTAATCCTAATACGTACCCTGTCAATCATTCATATCTGGAGAAGAGGGTAGGGCATTAAAAACTAAATTCCCAGCACGTTACCAATATAAGCTACCTGAATCTCTTTTTTCTCCTGCTCATTGTCTTGTTAACCTAGATTATACACAGATCTACTAGTAGTTATGTACATACTTACATGTAGTTTAGGAACCCTAGAAATACTTGCAGTTCCACGGTGACAAAGGCGCTCAAAACACAATTTATATACTTAGTCACCAACAAGTTTTGTGATGAAGGTGCAAATTCCAGTCCCAAGGTGTTAAAACTTGAATGCCTTCCCCACATCCCTGGAGTGCAGCTAACATGCTACTTATGGGGAGGGCAATGTGCTGACAAGGAACAAACAGGACAAAGAAGCTGTACAATGGGAGGGAAGATTTTTAAAATATTTTAAAATAAATGAAGTACAGCTAAAGGTCAGAGAGAGTCCCATAGCCCACCACAGTCCTCTTGATCTCCTAGCACTCAAGAGAAGGTGCAACATTGCTCCTTGTAAAATGAGTTAAGTTTAATATCATTATAAACACAAACCACAGAAGCTTTGCTACTTGATCTATCTGTATAGTACTGACACGGGAATTTGTTACATATATTTTTGAAACCCCACAAAGCCAATGCCTCAGCCCTCAAAAACAAATCAGTTTGGAAACATTGGATCATCACTTGATGCAGTTTAGCAACTAGCTTTCTCAAACCTGTCACTACCCTTGTGATTGGAAGTATTCAGTCTGCTTTTGACTTCTGTGACCAGAGCAAGTGTTTCTGGGATCTCACCAGGGGCTTTGGGAGTCCAGGCTGGTTTAATCAAACAGGGAGTTAGGCATCCAGTTTCCATTAAATAACACTGGGAGTTAGACAACTCATTCCTTTGCCAGTGACAGGCAGTCTGCAGTTGTGAAGCAGGTCCCTGCTTCCCCTGGTTAACAGGACCTGACATGTTACACATTTACATTTTTTCATTGAAGTTTTCACCACTTAATTTCTGAGCTTTAATCAATAAAACAGCAACAAAAAACAAGATGCTTCTGACAAATAGGGTGACCAGACGACAAGTATGAAAAATCGGGACAGGGGGTAATAGGAGCCTATATAAGAAAAAGACCCAAAAATCAGGACTGTCCCTATAAAATCAGGACACCTGGTCACCTACTGACAAAACAGTGACTGACGGGGATACATTTTTGTGCAGAGACAAAGAACGTTATAAAAATTTGTGCTGGCTCTGTATATTCTATATTGAAGGACAACGTGCACAGGAATATCACTGAATGTTAGATAGAGTGAGCCTGGGGCTGTACCTCCTTGTGTTTCTCAGCCAACAGAGTCTTGACAGAGGAAAGCTCGTGATCTCGGATCTCCAAGCAGGTCTCCAGAGCCTGGGTCTGCCCTTCCCATTCAGACTTCTTATGAGCCACCATGATATCGATCTGCTTCATCAGCTCCTGCAGTTCTGCCTCGCAGGACGTCAAGAACCCTCTGCTGGCAGGAAGACAGCTTGCTAAAACCGCACAGTAGACAAAAGAGCTACTGAACCTAGCCCAACAAGAGTTCTTCTTCCCTCCACTCTTATAAACCCCCCTCACCCATGATGATGGGCACCTTCACCAAATCAGGCTAACTGAACTCCTTGACTAGAGCGGTAGTAGGGGCAGGCACAGTAATTAGGGCAACGTTAAAATGTGTAACATTCTCCTCATCAAGGAAAGCCATAAGCAGAGAATTATTTAACACTGTGGCAGCTAACCAGGCAATCTAGTATAGCTCAAGTATCAGAGGGGTAGCCGTGTTAGTCTGAATCTGTAAAAAGCAACAGAGGGTCCTGTGGCATCTTTAAGACTAACAGAAGCATTGGGAGCATAAGCTTTCGTGGGTAAGAACCTTGCTCCCAATACTTCTGTTAGTCTTAAAGGTGCCACAGGATCCTCTGTCAGTATAGCTCAGGATCACAGGGGGTTCCTCACCTATGTGCTAGAACTACGGTGTTGACAAATGCTTTCTTTGTGTACTAAACTAAAAAGAGCATTCAAACATTAGAGGCCAGAACCCTCGCTGGTGTAAATCAGCCATAGCTCCAACTGAAGCCAGTGGACACACTGATTTGCATTAGCTACGGATCTGACCATAAACACACATGTAGAACTTTACACTTTTAAACAAAATAACTTATTTTCCCCCCATCTCTTCAGGTCAAGACACTAGCCAAGGGGTGGAATTTTCAAAAGCGCTTAGCATGGCCTAACTTGGATCCACTGAAATCAAAGGGAGTTTTACCACAGACTTCAATGGGAGCAAAATTAGGCCAATGCTGAGCACTTATAAAAATCTCAGCCAGGACAAATAGCCTATACAATTTAAATTAAAGGCAAAACCTCTCTTTATTTAATCACAGGAGCATTTCTTTACTCACGGAGAACAAAAAGCATCTATAAATACAGTAATTCCTCACTTAAAGTCATCCCAGTTAACGTTGTTTCATTGTTACGTTGCTGATCAATTAGAGAACATGCTTGTTTAAAGTTGCGCAATGCTCCCTTATAACGTTGTTTGGCAGCCGCCTGCTTTGTCCACTGCTTGCAGAAAGAGCAGCCCATTGGAGCTAGCTGGTGGGGGCTTGGAACCAGGATGGATCAGCAGCGCCCCCACTCCTCTAAGTTCCCTGTGGGGCAGCTGCCCAGCAAGCTATCAATTGCCTGGCAGTTCAGGTGTCCCTCCCCCCACTGCCGTGTGCTGCTCCCGCCCTCTGCCTTGGAGCTGCTCCCGGGAGCCTCCTGCTTGCTGTGCAAGGGCTGGGGAAAAGAGGTGCTGATGTCAGGGTGTCCCCCTCCCCCTCCGCTCCTTTACCCCATTTCCATAGAGCGGGCGGGGAGGGGGGCGAGACACACGACAGGGCTCAGGACAGAAGGAGCTTGCTGGCAGCAGCTGCTGTCTCAACTTGCTGATCTTCTTAAGAGGGCAATGTACTTAGACTGGGGGGTCAGGGTACTTAAAGGGGCAATGCACATTTCTCTCTCACACACATGGTGTGTGTCTCTGTCTCTCTGCCATGCTGTCTCCCCTCCATTTGTGCTGCCTTGTAGAGTGTGAGGCTACATTAACAACAATGTGTTAACCCTTGAAGACTCAGCCAAGTGCTAGTTCATCATTTAGCAGTAAGGCATTCCCTGGGAAATAGCCCACTCTCTTCCACCCTCTGACTTCACCGCCTCAACCAAGCTTCACAATCATCATTGCTGTGTACAGTATTAAGTTGTTTGTTTAAAACTTATACTGTGTGTGTGTGTGTGTGTGTGTGTGTGTATATATATAAAAAAATAATTTCCCTGGAACCTAACCCCCTCCCTCCCCTTTACATTAATTCTTATGGGGAAATTGGATTCGCTTAACATCGTTTCGCTTAAAGTAGCATTTTTCAGGAACATAACTACAATGTTAAGCGAGGAGTTACTGTACAAACCTCTGTGTTTTGACACTTGGATAATGCACAGTTAACTGAATGGGATTTTCATATTTTGTAATTAAAAAAAACAAACACACACGACTTTGTTCCTATGACACTATCTCAAAATAGCACCCTGGAACCCCCATATTCACCACTGTGATATGATTATGATACGTTTTGTGGAAAGTATGCCTTGTGAGGTATCATTTAAGAAGTCTTGATCTGCTGAACATTAATGTCCTGATGAACTGTATGTACTATCATTGTATCTGAAGTTATGAAGTTTTAATGTGTGTGTGTTACTGAAACATGTGAGGTTGGAAGACACCCACAATCAGCCCTTCAGTGGCAACAAAGAAGCAGCTATCACTGGCCAGACAGGTGTTGATGGCCCATCAAGAAGAATCCACTCTGCCAAAAACTTCTCAGAAAAGGAACCTATGCAATGAGGGCTGCCTAACGCCCATGTCACTGCAAGGATCTTTCTAGCAGCTGGAAGAAAGTATAAAAGAGGGACAATGACATTATCACCTGGCCTCTCTCCTCCCCTATCTCAATACCTGGAAGACTGTTGGAAGACAAAGATTTTGAACTGGGGAGACTGGTCCCAGGCTGGGAAGGCAATTAAGAGCTGTAAACTGCCTAGAACATCTAGTGGAGTGAGAAACTGCTTGATTCAAATCTCGCATAGTTTGTAAAATTTAGACTGCAAATTTATTTTTATTTCTTATGTAACCAACTTTGGTCTCTATGCCTGCTACTAATAATCACTTACAATCTATCTTCCTGTAGTTAATACATCTGTTTTATATTTTATCTAAAACTGTGTGTTTTCAGTTGAAGTGCTTGGGGAACCTCAGTTCAGGTTAACAATGGCTGTTGCACATCTACTACCCTTTGTAGGAGTGGTGAACTAATTAATGAGTTTTTACACCGTCCAGGGGAGTCTTGAGCACTGTATGATGATATATTTCTGGGGCGCAAGGCTGGGGTCTTGCGTGACTGGCTGGTGCCTCTCTGTGCATGATTCATGAGTGGCTTGGAGAGCATTCGTGCAATTTAGCTGGGTGTGAGTCTCCACATGCTGATAGCTGAGTGATCACAGCACCTGTAGGGACTGGCTGCTTGTCACTGGCACAGCATTGAGAGACAGTCCAGGCTGGAGAGTTAAGGGGCACAACGGTCCCACAGGCTCCGCTGGAAACAGTCTGGACAGTTCACAGTCCCCAAGCAGAAATTTTTTTGAACCAAGTTCCAATCACAGATAAATCTTACAGCTAACTTATCAGCTCCTGAAAATAGAGGTTTATCACATAAATGCTGACAAACACTTAAGTAAAGCAGGGTGGATAACAACACCGTAATGAAGAATAAAACATCTCCAGTCTACTGGCGAGAGTTAGCTCCCTAGACATGCTGAAATTTCAATTTTGGTGCAGTAATCACTGAAGCCAAATCAACTAACTTCTCTGAAACCTTACAAGCTGCTACGCTTGGGACAATATTAAAGCTTGCAAGATGGAGCCCAAGAGAGAAGTAAACTCCATACTGATCTTTACCCCTTTAATTTGCTTGTCAAATAGGAAGGACTGAAAAGAAATGGAAATCAATAGGTCAAGGGATTGAAATTCCTCTGTCTCCCTGGAGTGTCCGTACACTTCAAAACTTGACAGCTTTTCTATAGGGAATGCCAATCGTTCTTAAAGGAGCCAGCTTCACAGTTCAGTTTGAAATTCACCCTGTCCTGTGAATTGACCAAACATTAAGCAGTAATTATGGTCCTTAAGAACATTTCCCACTCAGTGACAGTAGTTGTACAATTCATATCCAAGTTCTAAAACCATTACTTGGCAAAGAGATAAGTCTTTGCCACCTTCAGAGCTCGGGCAAATTCTGGAAAAAGGAATATAAAAGTGGCATGCCATTGAGACAAATGGAACAATTACTTTTATGTCCTATTTGCTCAACTGACAAGAAAAAAGATGCTTGTTCAACTACCAGCACTGCTGACTCAACCTAGGAACTGAAGTGGGTGAGGTTCTGTGGCCTGCAACGTGCAAGAGGTCAGACTAGATGATCACGATGGTCCCTTCTGACCTTAAAGTCTATGAGTCATTATGTTTTTACCCTGGCTGCAGCAAGATTCTGCAACTGGAACTTCGTTGAGATCTGTTGATGTTGTGTGAGCCAGGAGAGAATCCAGCTCACTCTCCTATAGGTGCATGCAGTGCTAGCCGTATTTCCATCAGTAAAGTAAGCAGATTGGAATAGATCCACAGAGTAAGGTGGTGCCATTTTTACATATTCACTTTTATGGCCATAACTGCACTTAGCAGTAGAATAACTTGTAAGAAGGCTGAAAAATATAACAGAGATTTTGCAGAAAGATAATAGTACAGAAATGCCAGCTATTAAAACAACAAAGGCTTGTAGCCAGGGACTATTTGGAAAAGCAATTCACTATGGCCTTGCACCTGCTCCAACTGAAGTTAATGATACACGATCAGGCCCTACTGGCCAAATCCTAAAGATCTTACTCAAACATAACACCCTTTACAGCTCCTAGCACAATGGGTCTTGGTCCCTACTTGTGGCTCCTATCTGTCACAATAAGCAAAGGAGATTTTGTCTGACTAAGGAGCGAACCAAAGGACTGTAGGATTTGAACCGATATAAAAGTGAAGCTGCATGAGTTTGAGAGAGCATTGTAAATGGTGGTATACATACCCTCCATGCCCTTGATTTTGCATTCTCTCCAGCAAAGCCTCCATCACCAAGTCACGTCCTCTTTGGCAGCTGGGAAAGCAAACAAAGCAGAGATCATGCCATGGCAATTCATCAGCCACTGTAGTCCCTCCACAGCTGACTGGAGATCATGATAGAAGTCTAAGAGGCAGGGAAGGTGAAGAATTACACAATTTACAGTACGTGCATGGGAATAACAGGGAGAACAGTTATCATTTCAATGAGTTTACAGGCCAAATGTTGGCCAGATAAAGCAGCAAAACAAACCTCATTACAATAAGAGTCAGAATTACTTCTCACTCATCACCATTGGCTGGATGATACAATAGTCTGATCCAGTGAATACAATGCTTCAATAGTGGATGTGAAATACATATTCAGTATGTGAACATTAGTAGTCTGGTTAATCCAACTGTTAAGGATATACTGGACTTCGAGGGATTTTCACTCTCTAGGGCAGAGAAGTGAAGAGACGTAAGAATTACCTGACTGGATCAGTACCAAGGTCCATCTGGTCTACTGTCCAGTCTCTGACAGTAGCCAACACCAGCTACTTCAGATGAAGGGTATAAGAACTCCACAGTAGGCAGCTGTGGGATAACCTGTCCCCACATTAGATCTTACCCTGCTGTGTGAGGCCAGGTCTACATGTAGACCTAGCTGAAACACTCAGAGCTGTGAAAAAATGTTGCATCCTGAGCACTGCTGCTAGGTCAACCTAGCTTTCTGGGTAGATGCAGCTGAGTTACAGGAGTCTTCTGTCAACCTAGCTACTGCCTCTCAGAGAGTTGGATTACCTACATCGATAGAAAAAAAAACCTTCCATCAATGTAGGAGGAGTTTGCACTACTGCACTACAGCTGCAGCACAGTAGTTGTGCCACTGTAGCAGCTATAGTGTAGATATACGCCAATAGTAATTGGATTAAATCCTCAAGCATGAGGCTTAATTTCCCTTCCAGACTGCACTGCTACTTGTCAATCCCATAACATTGTGCAAAATAAACAAACAAACTGATATTGCTTATATCAATGATTTTTAAAACAGTCTTCTGGTGTCTCAAAGCTATGAAAATAAGCATTGTTGATTTACATTTGCAGTACATTACTTTGATCAACCATGCCATCATTTCAACTTGTACCACCAAAAAGACTCAACTCACACTTTCCTGAAGCAACTTGCAGTGTTGCCAACTCTCATGATTTTGTCAGGAGTCTCATGATAATTATTGCTTTCTTTAAAGCCCCAACTCCTGGAGTCAAGTGGATATGTGATGATTTCAACCTTCATTCTTAAAGGAAAACTAAGTTTCTAGCCCTCATGGCTGTGGAGAGAGCTTCAAAATGTGACCCCAATACACCCTAAAGGCTCAAAAAGCAGAAAGCAAATAAAAAGAACCCCAAATCTATTATTTTACATAATCTCATGATTTTAAAGATTTTAAATCTCATGATTTTGGTGATCCTGACTCGTGACTTTTGAACATTTGGGGTTGACAATTCTGCAATTACAGATAACTTACTTAAATTGCTCTCATTACCACTCCAAAAGTTATCTTTCCTCCTCTGGTATCCTGCTGTTAATTGAATGGCCTCTTTAGACTGACCTTACACTTGGTAAGGCAACTCACATCTGTTCATGTATTCATACCTGGCTCCTCATTTTCCACTCCATGTATCTGATGAAGTGGGTTCTAGCCCACGAAAGCTTATGCCCAAATAAATTTGTTAGTCTCTAAGGTGCCACAAGGACTCCTTGTTGTTTTTACTTAAATTTAGACACTGAACCTGGAGAACAATCTGAGTTCTCACACAGTAGCTCCTGTCAGGAGAGTTTGAAGAAGGAGTTAATGTTCAGCACTAAGATGTTTTACTGTCATAGGAAACTGGGAAATGTCCACCTCCGCTTCCACTTAGCTCCCTAGATTATATCACACAAGGCAAGTGCCTCATCTGCCAGCTTCACATACCTGCCCTGATTTGGATGGAACAATCCTAGATATAGAGTCTTGGACAATGCCCCAGGACTGTTGATTGCTGCTGCATGAAGTTTGTTTATTTAATACTGGATTCTCATCATTAAAGCCTGCTATGCTGATCTTGTAGGAGGCAGACAGCTGACTGCCCCCCCCCCCCCCCCCCCCCCCCGACTCCAGGTGCAAAGCAGACAGTGAGATAGGGAAAAACAGCCAGGAGCAATCATTCACCAGCCTCCCACTCTGACCCATCTGAGCAATACAATGGCAGCATCAACTCCCTCCCCACTCATTAAAGCTGCAGTGAAGAGGGCTGGCCCATCACTCTGAGGAACGGGGGTCCAATCAACTGGTGATGGAAGGAAAAAAATGGGACAGGAAAAACATCAAAGGGCAGATGTGGAAAGAAAGATGGTATCCATAGGGAAGAAAGAGGAAGGAGATACGCCCCAGTTGCCAGGAAACATGTGCCTACTGGCTTTCGCTACAGGTGCCAGTACAGACCACCTGCCCCTAGAAAGAGGGAGTGAGTGTGTCTGTGGGGGAGGAA
This sequence comes from Trachemys scripta elegans, assembly GCF_013100865.1. Lineage (NCBI taxonomy): Eukaryota > Metazoa > Chordata > Testudines > Emydidae > Trachemys > Trachemys scripta. The sequence continues at coordinate 50,256,995 of NC_048306.1, read as the reverse complement.
CAGGCTGCTGCCCCCTTTCTCTCCTGCCAACAAAATAACTACAGTTTGGATACGTTGGGGAGAAAGGTCACAGGACCTCCATTGGTACCTTCTCTAAATACCAGACCTCTTGCAGTTCTCTCATCGCTAGTCTCTAGGTATTTTTGCAATGTCAGTCTGGCATCCAGTGAGGATAATGAGAGGCACCAGTTTTGAATCCCCAATAACAAAGATATTCCTATTAAAACTAACAATGGATTCAATGCACATCTATTCCTCTGCAGGATTTTATTTCCTGACTTTCCCTTCACATTCTTCCTCAAACATTGGCAGCTGTGTCAGTATGATGTGATCCCGGCTTGTGTTCTGATGTGACCAGTACTCTGGCAACAACTCTCGTTGGGAGCTCTGCTGGAGGAGTTCCAAGGTCCCCTTTCACACCATATCAGTAGGTGAGCAGCAGAGAGCTCACCTACTGAATGCTGGGAGAGGCACTGGTAATGGTGGAAGTCTTTAGATAGCCCCATTTGCAACAGGATAGGGTTGCTTGAGGCTTTCAACTAAAACTGAATGAGGCTGATGATAGTAGTGATGATGACTCTAGCTCTTCAGCTCTGAATGCATGCATATAGAAGAAAAGGGCATAAACAGTGATTAGCCACAAGGGTTTTTGTTCCATTGTGAAGATAAATTAAAACCTTGTAACTGTAATCTTTGGACTAATTCAGAGATATTACCCAGACCTGTGCTAAGCCAAGTGCCACTCTTTTCTTAACCTATGTATTATATAATTTTAACATTAGCTTTAATAATTTTTTTATATCTCCTTTGAAGTACTGGTACATCAATAGAATTCATCATAGGGTCCTAACAGTCAGCAAGGAAGGGGTCAAAGTAAGCAAGCTTTTGAGAATCACATACTCTTCCCAACAAATCTTAATTCTAGACTGCCTATGGGCCTACTTCATTGTTTCCACAGCCTGATGAAGAGAGTACTATGCTTATTATTGCCTTGAAAGGTCATTGTCAGTTTTAGAACTATTTGCTTGCCTTTATCATCTGTCTGCAGTTAGAATCAGGCTTTTGCCAATTCTGAGGTTGAGGGTTTTTTTGCTAGTTGTCATGAATAAAAGACGTGACATGCTCAACAGTGCCTTATTTGCTGGTTTGTGTGCCCCAGCAAAATGATATAGCTGTGTTCATGCATTTCATTGGAAATCTGGCTCTTGTATTTCTGATCCTTACAGGAAATGTGACACCACCAGCATTGAGACCTTCTGCCGTGTATTAATATTATGTATTGCAAGTGTAAGTGAACTGTGCTTTTTAAAAAGCATCTTGTGCGTTATATATGTAAGGACGCATGCCTTCTCATGCCACCACACTGCAAGCAATCCCTTCTCATCCAGCTCCATGAGGGTTCCCAGAGACAGCTCCCTAGCTCTTGAGGCTTTGAAGTGGAGAGGGAAACCAATGTCAAAGGATTACTCTTGAGCTTACTAGTACATCAGCTTGTACATCAGTTTCCTCCCCACATCAAAGCCTCAAGTCACTGCTCCTCCAGCTTCTTTAACACACACCCATGCAAACTTCTGGTATAGCCTACCCCAACCCCATCCCCTCACTTCTCACGGCTATTCCTCCCCCAAATCCCCAATCCATGTCCATCCTATTACCTTACACATTAAGCTACAAACTCCCATACAAACCCTGACACACTGCTTGTCACAATGCCAGACTTCCAAACATATAGGCTCAAAACAACTTTTTTTAAGTGACACACTAGATTCTGGAGAGCAATTCCACAGCAAGCAGTGGATTCATAGATTCCAAGGTCACAATGGACCATTGTGATCATCTACTCTCACCTCCTGTATAAAACAGACCAGAGAACTTCCCCAAAATAATTCTTAGATTCTGCAATCACACATGAGGCCCTGACTTATAACATAACAGCAGGTAGCTATCAACGTTGCTATTGGTTCAAAAAATGTCAGGTGGCCTCCCCTCCATTCCCTCCAATCGCATCAGCTTGCAAAGTCCATTAGTTTTATCTTCAAAATAAATGGAAAATACGTATTTCTTGAAAACAAAACATAAAATTCCAACTCCATAATTAAGGAGTCCATAATAATAAAACTAGTGTGTTTCAATGCCAGATGGAAAAGAACCTTCAAGCATCTTCCCCCCACCCCCTCTCAGCAGCGGTCCTGGATTTTTGCTTAGAAAAGTTTATTGATGCTGAAAGCATTTGTATTGACCTGTCACAGGTGTTTCCAGTCTTGAGAGGTAACAAGATACCGGACATTATAATTACATCACCACATCACATTGCTTGGGGTTTTTTTTTCTGTTCTAACACTTGATATGGTTCTAGCAGCAGATATCTTACAAATACTACAGAGTGCAATTCCAAGCTTGCAGATAGTATAAAGCTAGAAATTAATGCTTTAACAATGCAAGACGGCAGCTGCTAAAATAGCGTCAGACTTTAAGGCCTTAACATTCAGCAAAACGCTTAAGCACAAGCCCAACTGTAAGCGCAAGTAGTCCCATTGAAGTGAAATTTAGACCTATGCTCGAGTACCTTGCTGCATTGCGGCCTATTTGAGGAAAAACTCAAAATGATATTCAGAATGATGTGATCTTAAATTGTAATATTTCCTATGATACATTGGGGAGAGGAGGTAGCTCCCTTTGATGGATGGACAGACAGACAGCTGTAAAATCCCTCTTGGTCTTTTCTCTGCTTGATTTTCCTGTAAAGGGTGAGCAAGCCCATAGGTAAACGAAAAGGAGTGGGCACCTGACTAAATGAGCCAATGGGAAGGGAGAACTTTTTAAAATTGGGGGGAAAAACTTTCCCTTTGTCTGTTGTTCTCTGGGCTGCAGGGACAGAGCAGCAATGCTATAAGCAGGAATGCTGTGTAAAGTTTGAAGCAGGTATGAAAAATTATCTTCCATACCTTGAAGGAATCATTTGGATAGGGAATGTTTAGATAAATGCGATCAGGTTTATTCTTTATTTTGGCTTGTGGATCTCCTCTGTGCTAACCCCAGATGCTTTTGTTTCCTTGTAACCTTTAAGTTGAACCCCAAGAAGCTATTTTGGGTGCTTAATTCTTGGAAATTGCTCTTTTAAAATCTAGCAAAAGCCTCAGTTCCAGATGTATTTTCTTTCTTTTTGTTTTAATAAAATTTACTTTTTTTTAAGGAGGATTTGGATTTGTGTGTCCTAATAGGGTTGTGCACAATAGGCTGTTTGATTAGCTGGTGGCCACAGCTAATTTCCTTTGTTTACTTTCTCAGCTCTTCCCCAGGGCGGAGGGAGGGGGGGTGAAAGGGCTTGAGGGTACCCCACAGGGAGGAATTCCCAAGTGTTCCTTCCTGGATCCACAGTGGGCTTTTTGCATTTGGGTGGTGGCAGCATTTACCAAGCCAAGGTCAGAGTTTAACCTTGGGAGTTTAATACAAGCCTTATGTGACAAGTATTAATTTTTAGAATCCTTGAGGGCCCCCACTTTCTGCACTCGGAGTGACAGAGTGGGGATTCAGCCTTGACATCTCCTGACTTGAATGGACTAGAAATTAAAAATTTTTACCACTTAAGAGGGGGGGGGGGTTCTACCAGCTTTCCAATGGCATAAAATAGTCTTCATGTTTAGACCTCCTGAGTTGTAAGACATCAGACCTTAAAATGGTATTTATTAAAGCAGATTCTACAATGTGCCCTGAAATTCAGCCAACTGGGGGCAAGCATGAGGGAACCTACAGCTGCTCCACTGAGAATCCTCAACCCCTAGTACCCAAATTAACAAAAATCAATCTCAACTTTTAGGTAAAACCCAAGGACAGAAAGTAAGTCTTTAAAAGCCCAATCTACCACTGGGATATTGAACTGTTATTCTGAACCATTGCCTGCATTGACTCTCCATGAACCAGAACTGAAAATGGTTTAAGTGCTAGTGTTACACACCTTGGTGCACTATGGAGTTTTACATCTGCCTCTGACGCATCTGTTACCAGGCACCGTCAGAGACCAGACTAGATGGAAGGTGGACTGAAAAGGTGTTTCTTTTAAGGGACTACCCAGGTTCCTCAGGGTTTCATATAAATAGTAATAAAAAATATAGAATAAGAATTATTAAAAGCAACTAGTTTTCACTTTCTGACTACCACGGCTCCGACTGCTAGGCCTAACCATCCCCATCATGGCTTTTGACAGCTGTGGCTTCACTGCCATTGGTACCTATGCTAGCCAGAATAAAGCTAAACTGGGTATACCTACACGTGCTGCAATTACATTACAACTGTAGTGTAGACATGCATTATGATTGACATTCATAGAGTAAGTTAATGTGTCAAAGTGTCTCCCCGGCTCATCGCTCTCCTCTAATATCACAGTCTCATCACTCAGCAGGAAGTAGTGCTAGTGACAGGGCACCAGCAGCAGCACCAAGGATGGGAGTGCCCCATCTGCTATCCATACCCCAAACTCTCCCACCAGCAGCTGCTGCTCGGAACTCAGCTCCAACTCCAGATCCGGAAACTGTGAGTGGTTGGGCAGGTACCAACTCCTAAAACTAATCCAAACTCACCAGTGAGTCCCAGCCAAGACAGGGCCACAGCCACCGGGGCACACGTTTTGTCTCCACTGCAGAAACGGCACGTTTGCACACTGAGGTAGCCAACTTGTAATTCAGGTCAACTAACAGAAAGATGCTGTAAACTGTTACTTTGCCTGGCTCCCCCCAGGGGGGAGAGACCCATGGTCCCTTCTGACCTTAAAGTCTATGATTCTATGACAGATCCCCACTAGGCTCTCACAGCGAGAGAACCATCTTACTTTGATCTCAAGTTGGTGCTCTCGATGCACAACCACAGTTCTGCAGTGAAGACTAAGGCTTGGTCTACACTACCCCCCCCAATTCGAACTAAGGTACGCAACTTCAGCTACGTGAATAACGTAGCTGAAGTCGAAGTACCTTAGTTCGAACTTACCTTGGTCCACATGCGGCAGGCAGGCTCCCCCGTCGACTCCGCGGTACTCCTCTCGCCGAGCTGGAGTACCGCAGTCGACGGCAAGCACTTCCAGGTTCGACTTATCCCGTCCAGACTAGACGCGATAAGTCGAACCCAGAACTTCGATTTCCAGCCGTCGAACTAGCTGGTAAGTGTAGCCAAGGCCTAAGCCCCAGAGGGGTCAGGGGACAGAGCCCTGCAGGAACAGTCACAGCTGGACACCAGGCTACAATCACCTCATCACACAGAGACACTCAGTTAGGCACAGTTGGACACACACACAGTGTAACACAGCCCCGCAGGGACAGTTACAGGCTCACAGCTGGACAAAAAGCTACAGCCACCTGGTCATGCAGAGACAGTCAGACTGTCACAGCCAGGTACAGTCAGACATGGACAGCCACAGCTGGACACCAGGCTACAACTACCTCACCACACAGCCAGGTACAATCAGACCCAGCTCCACAGGGACAGCCACGGTCGGACACCAGGCTACAGCCACTTGGTCACCAGGGACAGTCAGACACTTGCAGTCAGACCCAGCCCCGCAGAGCCGCTCACGACCAGACACGCTCGCCACAGCCTAGCCCGGTCGAGCCGTTACCTCCGGGGCCGGCCTCTCTCTCCTCGGCGGACTCGCACCCTCCCACTCTCTATGGTTCGCGCGGCCTAGCGCCGCCGGTCACGTGGTTTCCTCCTAGGGCCGCTGGCAGGAGACGGCGTGCGCGCAGGGTGTCAGGTGCGGGGGCTAGGCCCGGACGTCGGAGAGGACGGCTCCTTGCCGGCCCGGAGGGTGGCGTAGAAGGCTAGGCCCGCCGCCGCTGCGGCCCCTCAGCCCCGGGGGAGCCGAGGCCGCTGACAGAGCCCGGGACCGGGGTGGGTTACTGCGTATGCCCAGCGGGTGAGCATGCGCACTAGCCGCGCTGAGGCCGCTGCCTGGGGAGCTTGTGCCCCCCCCCCTGGGCCGGGGGGGGGGGCCCGGGGGGGGGGGCTCCCCCCCCCCCCCCGTGCGTCTCCATGGGAGCTGTGGGGGTGAAGCCCATTCCCTGGGCATCCAGGCTGCGCGCCCCTGCGCACCTCCATCCCCCGCTGCCCCAGGCCAGGGTCGCTCTCTGGCAGGCGGACCGCCAGCCACCGCCCTGCCCTGGCTCGTGCCTCGCCTGACACCTGCTGCAAGGAACAGGGCTGTTTCATGGGTCACCTGTGGAAAAGCGGCAGCCGGGCGGCTACGTGCATCCGCTCTGGCACAGACCTAGTTCCACCTGTGCTTTGGTTTTAAATAAAAAATGTCAGCCATGCCCGGCTGTCACACAACCCGAGCCATCATCCTCTGGCTGATTGCTTGTAGGCGTTGCTTGTAGGGGTGTCTGGCGATACTATTTGAAGACGAGTGTAGTAATGTAGTTGTCACACGCAACCCCTGAGATTACTATGGCTAATGAGGCTTGGAGAAGATTCTCCTTTTTCCTCCATTTTATTAGTCTCCTTCATTTGTGCCACTGCCTTTGACAGTATTTTGAGAAGGGTCACTTTCATTGTCTTGATGGTGCACACCACTCCTCACACTCTGCTAGAGAGTGTTTGCCAGTAATGGCAGCAGATCTATGATGGGAAGTAAACAGGTAACAAGCAATAGGCAGGTATTTGCATGCAGGGGAGGAGTGGTCTGAGCTCTCAGGCCTATCCTAAAGATGCTTCTAAGTATTTAAATTCTGTGGGGATGGTCATTATACCTGAAGCTGAATAAACAAACCCAAGAGCAGAAATAGCCTTAACCATTTTTTTTATAAAGGAATTTTAAATCAATTTGAGACACAATTTTAGGTGGTACTCTATCAGGAAACAAAATTTGTTTACAATAATGTTTGACAGTGACCCTTTAAGGGAGATGGCTATAATGCAAATTTAAACCCCTTTTTGAATAGGGAGGGAAACTAAATGTTACATGGACAAAAACTGAATTGGTAGAGAAAGTAATGTTGTATTCAAGCTTCTCATAGGACAATTCAAACAATAACTATGAAAACCAACTTGGCCACGCTGTGTGGACTGTAAAAAAAAAATTGCTATTTAATAAAGGGATCAAGGCCAGAGCAAGCATAGAGTTAAGCTTCATCTTTTTTGGGGTCTGGATATCACAAATAATTTCTGCTTTGTATCACAGATCTATCCATATGCATATTGCACAAAGATGGACAGTGAGGTGCAGAGGGATGGAAGAATCCTGGATTTGATTGATGATGCATGGAGAGAAGATAAATTACCCTATGAGGATGTAGCAATACCATTGGTAGGTGAATACTATAGGCTGCTTATAAGCCTGAATTACATTTCTACCCTCTTTAACCTCTTAACAGAGACATGGCATAGCAAATGTGCCTTACAGTTCTGCCAGTTGTACGAATGATGCTCCTACACCCCAGAGGCCAGCTTCCCATTTATTTTGTGGGGGATTTCTTCCTGTTCTCTCATCTCTCTCCGTGGCTAGAAGAAAAAGTGCTTCTCTCCCTGCAGTCAACTGCCTCTCTTTAGAAGGAGCAAATGCTTTCCCCTATTCCTGACCAGTTATCTATTTCTTTGGATGGTAGAATTCTTCTTCCCATAATTCCCTCTTTCTTTGTGTGGAGTACAGGGCAGACATAAGTGATGCTTTTCCTCCCTTCTACACTTCAGTTTTGCACTGCTTGTGTTCGAAGCAGTTTCCCAAACTCTGGTTTGCAGGCCACAGGTGATCAGCCAGGTGACAGCAGTATGCAGAGAGCTAGCTAGTCACACATGATGCTGGCTACTCTTCATTTCCAGCTGCTAAAATGCCATTAAAATAAGAGAAAATAGGTTAAATATTTTCCTACTATTACATGAAAGTAATTGCTGTAGTTGGTACAAGGATGGTATTTAATCATGAAGGTGTCTGTGATATGATCTCTATTAAAATGTATCCACACGAGGGGTACCCTCTAACCTGTGACAAACCCATTGTTGGCAGGTCTCTGCTCACAGAGGTACTGCTACACAGGGCAGATTTTCTTAGAGTTACCCTCCACCACTCCCTGTGCTTCTACTGCCACTAGTTCAGAGATAGGTGAAGGGGTCCTAATATTTCCCAGCTACTTCTGGTATTACCGGTCTATGGGGAGGGGTTCCAGGACTCCCCTCTTCCTCAGCTCTTTTAAGTGCTATGCAGCTAGCTGCAGGGGAGGGGGAGGACTCACAGACTTCCCCTTCCCTTGTTCACTTCTGCTACTGCAAGCCAAGGGAGGAAAAGGGATAACTCCTCCTAGGCTCATTCAGCAACTATTTTTGGTCTGTCACAGACTACTTGATGGTACACCAGGATCTTCACAGCCCCTTGTCCTTAGGCACAGATACAGCCTTATCATTAATGGAAACCCCTCATTTAAACCCAGTAAGCCTTGACATTGTAGTCCTTAATTAACTGATTAAAGGCCTTCCTGAACCACTCTATTTTGATGGGCTCGAGGTTGCCTTTGCTGGTTGGGAAGTGTCTCAACATGAGTGATTTTTAGCTCACTGAGTAAGAGTACTTCAAGCTTTTGTACCTCCTCTACCTTTTGCCAAGATCCTGTCTTAAGGTAGTGATGGGATCCCAAATTGTAGGTCTCTCATGCTAGACTTCTTCCCTCCCACATCCACGTACCCAAAACCTGCAAGGCCTCTCTTCATTCTTTCAGTATGCAAAGTTCTTGAGAAGATTACTTGAAGGGAATTCATCTTTGTGGTAGTCTACCTGACTTTCTGGATTTGTTTGTCATCACTGTTCCAGAGAGTATTGTCACTAAAGGACCATGCTGGGATAGCGGTCTTGTTACGTTTTACATTACTTTGAAGTCTGAAGCCTAAAGGCCCATCTCAGGGTCAGCTGGGTCAGAGGTGAGGCAGCCTATCCTGTCTGCCTTAGGACAGTCAGTGATGTCTGTTGCAGGCATATGTATAGCAACTCACTATCTTCACTTAGCTCTGCTGTTTGTATTCAGGCTTTAGGAAACAATCCTACCTCCATCTTGCCGATCTGTGATTATGTTTTTGAGACATGGAAGCCCAGACTCTCCAACCTGTTGGAGTTTACTGGGATGTGCCTCATTAAACTGACTAAATGTAAAAACAGCTTCTGTGCTGGCATTTGCCTTCATTTTATGATTGGTTCAGTAGTAGATAGTCACTTTTTGGGGGGGGCAGGGATGGGAGAGATTCCACGAGCTATGTACTTACTCTTGAAGATGGAGAATCGTGCACACAAACAGTATCTGTAGAGGAGGAAGAGTTACTTGCAACATACTTCTGAGGTGTCCTGTCCCTGTGGGCACTCTTACTTAACAGTAGAGAGAGGCCTGGGTGTAGACCTAAAGGCCCTCTGAGGCCTCAGCCATTGAGGCAGATTGGATGTTAGCAGGCTACAAAACCAGCATGGCTGCTGTGGGATATTCTTTCATTCAACAAAGTCAAGCCGAAGCTGACTGGAAAGTTGGTGTTGTTTAGAGTCCTGGGCAGTAGATGACCCCACTTGAGCCCTGACCCACTACTTCTGCCTTCAGTGTCTGATCCAAAGCCCATTGAAAAGAATGAGAAGACTCCCACTGATTTCAACAGGCCTTGGATCAGGTTCTTAGTGAACAAAATCCTAAAGTTTGAGGAGTTCTGTTTGTCTCATGCTGGGGGTCCCACGACACATGACTGAGAACCCTGACCAGATGTTCTGGGGAATAACACATTCTCTAGCAATTGTACAGTTATGACAACACTTAGAGAATAATGTTTAAAAGAAAAACAAAACAGTTAAACCATTGCTTGTCCTGACAGCTTGTCTGTTCATCAGTTTTCTGTTACTAAAGCAAACTTTAGAAGTGCTTTCCCAGTTTTCTCTATGGCACTAGCACAGCCTCTCCTCTTTTAGGTCACGGACCTCAACTTCGAGACAGAGTGCTTATTTTGCTATTTTATTACCTTCTATAGGACAGTAAAAAGATATTTGATAGAATGCCTTATTTTTAAAATTCTGAAATGGAATACCTATATTTGGACTTCATTGCTGGAGAAAGATTGTAAACAAGCAATAGAATATTTGCACTTATATCTGATATTTACCAGACATTACAATAATTTATTTTGCCACGTGTGCATTACTTGGGACCACCAGCCACCAAGATAGGAAACAAATTCACTTCTAAAACTAAGCACAGAATTATTGTGGAAAATAGAATGCCCATATTTGGGCTTGTTGATATTTTTAATGGGAGCAGTATGTACAGTACATGTCCTTCTGATGCTCCATCCAGTCTTAGTTGTGGATCTGTGTATTTATCAGTATGAAATGTTACTAACTTGCTCCCCTTAGGGTGCTTTGTAAGTATAGAATGCATTGTACCATTTTGTGTTCTCAGAATGAGCTTCCTGAACCAGAACAAGATAATGGCGGCACAACGGAGTCAGTAAAAGAACAAGAAATGAAATGGACAGACTTGGCTTTACAATATTTGCATGAAAATGTTCCCCCAACAGGAAACTAGAGAATCAGTGTTATTTCATGGAATGATTTCAATACAAGATGTTTTCCAGCATATCTTCACCATCTCCTGTCCAACTGCTTAAGAAGGAGTCAAAACCTTCTAGTCTCAAACAGCTGCTCTACTCCACAAAAGCAAAATACAGTTTAAAAGGCCCCATGTAACCAATGTAAAATAACTGACATCCTAAAGCTGTGGGGGAGATAGCAGAGTGCTTTTTCACTTACACAAAAATATTTGGAGTCCTGTTGTGTTGACAACTTCTTTACAAGTTCATCTTAATTGTCTTTTGCATATGATCAAAGAGGAGTTATCACTACCTGAAAGCTGATCATTGATCTCAGAAGTGATTTGGTGAATATTTGTGGTTGCTTTGATATTTTATAGACCCAAAGCTATTCTTTTATGGTTTGGTGCTACTGTTAGTTGCTCGGGTTTTGCACCATGATCTCTATGAACCAACGTTTACTGCCTTTAACTTGCCTGTGACACAGGAAGGTTGTTTGGGACAGAGAGAAAGGTTAATGAACAGGATTAAGGGACTGAAATTTGTCTGTAAACACAAATGAGACTGGGAAAGAAGTTCTTTATAAAGTAAGCAGTCTTGGAATTTGCCTATTCTGGTTGGAGCACATTCCCAACACGGACATCCTGTAGTCTGTTTGCTAACCAGCATACTGTAAAAGAACAATTTATATTAAAAGGCTTTGTTAGTGGTGACTCAGAGTAATTGAGTCATCACCTTTTATGTATGTTTGTGAATTACGTGGAAGGTATTGCTGACCTCAATCCAATTCCCGTGAACGGGTGTCCACACCATTCTTGGCACCCTTGTTAACAGTCTCAGATAGGAGACAGAGTAAATTGTCATCTTAGCCATGGAGATGTTGCCTGCAGCAAAGGATGGAGACATGTTTGTTTTAAAACATGGTCATTGAGATAAGCAGCTGAAATGCCCATTGAAATCAATAAGAGTTATAACTGCTTACTCCAGGGTTTAATTTGGCTCATGAGAGCCATCATCTTGCTTGCATGAGAGTACCAGTCAACAATAGGCATACATTTAACATTATCAGATAGATACATATACAATTAAAACTGATATTACATACAAAAACTACATTCAGAGAATGTTATAGTTGCAAAGTCAAACGTGAAAGTTAGGAAATGCCAGAATAAAGGTTCCCTGTGTAACCTTAATTCTACCCCCCTTTGCATTATTATGAATGTTCTTGTACTACTTTTTCTACAGGTCCCCGCCTCATTCAGTGCACAGAATCGACAGGGCACCAGGATTGAACTAGGGTTGTGCAGCTTGCCCCAAATGCAGTGATTCATAGGAGTTGTCCTTATGACTAATGTTGCTCAGGAACTACAGCAATGCATGCATTGGCTACTCTGACAATACAGTACTCTTTCCCCAACCACCTTTTATCCACCAATGGGTCTATGCTGGCAGGCCCCCTGGTGGAGGGGAATTTGTAGGTAACTTGTGCCATTGCAACTGCCTTCTAGACAGACTTTCCGCTTCTGGGCACAGTCTGTACTTGTGTACATCTGTGTAACCTAGATTTACTCTATCCCATAATGTAATTGCTTCATATTCTGCTGTAGCAAATACACTCAGAGTCTTGGCCCTGCTGGAATGAAATATTTTCTCTTGGCTAGAAACTTTAACCTAATTTAAATATGAAGATGTAAGAAAGCTGAAATCTTTTTAGAAACAGCAGAATAATATGTAAAGATCAGGAAAACAAGAGCAACCAGATATGGCTGGTGCTTGGCGGAGGGAGTGTGTGTGTGTGGCACAGTGGGCCCCAATCATTGTGTGACGCCTCTAGGCACTACTGCAGTACACATGATAATAGAAAAGTTTGATTAAAACAATGTTGACAGCTACTGTAGATATTTATTAGCTGTCCTTTCAATAGCAGTGATTATGATTTAAGTACAAACAGTGTGATTTAAAAAACAAGTTCAATCAAGCTACATTTAAACCAAGCTAGCCTCTCGAAATCCAGCAGGGGGAGTAGAAGGACCTTCCCTTGTAATGTCTGGACAGTATTCAAATTGAATGCACTGGTTAACAGACTACAGCCAGTAGAGGGCACAGAAGCAGTGGTTTGCTTAGTTATCTCAAGACCTGGCACTTAGCTTAGACTCTATGCAGAGTTGGGCAAACTACAGCCCACGGGCCACATCCGACCCGGGGGACCCTCCTGCCTGGCACCTGAGCTCCTGCCCCGGGAGGCTTGCCCCCAACCCTTCCCTTGCAGTTCCCCCTCCCCCGCAGCCTCAGCTCACTCTGCCGCCCGCGCAATGCTCTGGGCAACAGGGCTGCGAGCTCCTTGGGCAGCGCAGCTGCAGAGCCCGGCCTGACCCAGTGATCTGTGCTGCGCGGCGGCATGGCTGGCTCCAGCCGGGCGGTGCAGCTGTAGCGCCGCCAGCCACCGGTGCTCCAGGCAGCGCGGTAAGGGGGCAGAGAGCGGGGGGGGGGGGTTGGATAGAGGGCAGGGGAGTTCAGGGTGGTGGTCAGGGGACAGGGGTATGGATGGGGGTTGGGGAGGGCAGAGACAGGGCCGGCTCTAACTTTTTTGCTGCCCCAAGCAGCAAAAAAAAAGTGCCCCCCCCCCCCCGAGCGCCAAGTCCTGCGCTGCCGGAGCCCGCCCACCGAGCGCCACCGGAGCGCGCCCCCCCCCCACGGAATGCTGCGCCGCGCTCCCCCCGCCGCCCCTTACCATGTGCCGCCCCAAGCATGTGCTTGGGTTCCTGGTGCCTGGAGCCGGCCCTGGGCAGAGAATGGGGGATTGAATGGGGGCAGGGGTTCCGGGAGCAGTCAAGTAGAAGGGGTGGTTGGATGAGACAGGGGTCCCAGGGGGGCACAGTCAGGATTGAGAGGAGGGGTTGGATGGGGCAGCAGGGGGCAGTCAGGGGCAGGGGTTCCGGAGGCGGTCAGGGAGAAGGGGTGGTTGGATGGGACAGGGTTCCTGGGGTGGGGGGGCAGTCAGGAATGAGAAGAGGGGTTTGATGGGGTGGTGGGGGGCAGTTGGGGTGGAGGTTCCAGGGGCTGTCAGGAGACAGGGCGGGGGTTGGATGGGGCAGGAGTCCTGGGGGGGGGCCATCAGGGGGCGAGAAGCAGGAGGGGTCATATAGGAGGCAGGGGCTGGGGCCGGGCCACGCCTGGCTGTTTGGGGAGGCACAGCTTCCGCTAACCGGCCCTCCATACAATTTTGGAAACCCGATGCGGTCCTCAGGCCAAAACGTTTTCCAACCCCTGCTATATGGGTATGTTTAAACTGCACACAAAAAAACCCTGCATGGCAGCAAGTTTCAGAGCCCAGATCAAAGAAGTGTAGACATTCATGCTCAGGTTGGAGCCTGGGCTCAGAAACCTGGAGAGCGGTGTGGGTCTCAGAACCTGGGCTCCAGCCCGAGCAGAAACATTGTTAGCCCTGCAACGCAAGCCCGCATCAGTTGGCCTGGGCTCAGAGACTCGCTGCCATGCAGGATTTTTTGCAGTGTAGACATATGGAAAGGCTGAAACCTTCTAAGGGTTTTATGAGGCTTCTGAGAAGCCTATTCAAATCAGTTATTCTGTCCTGTGATTTTTGCCCATATGGCACATTTGAAATGAATTCTTGTTAGTCTTTTTGCTAGGGAAATGAAGGGAGGCTCGTGAGTCTTTTTAATATTGCTGCCTAAGCATGGATGTAAGCTTTCTCTGTTCCGCTCTGCCAAATTGAGCCTCATCTGCTGCCCAACCACTGTTTCTATGCTGGCCTATCTTGAGCACAAATTGTTAATTGAGCAAATATACGGAAGTCTACAAAAATAAAAGTCTCCAAAAAAAGAATGGGTCCCCAGGCCACAAGTCTAGTAATGAAGGAAGGATGGCCTGGTGGCTAAGGCATTGCACTGGAACTCAGGAGATCTAGGTGCTCTTTCTGGTTCTGCCACAGACTTCCTGTTTGCTTTTCAGCAAATGTACCTCAGTTTCCTTTATGAAAAATGGGGATAATACTTCCCTACCTCACAAGACCATTGTGAGGGTAAATGTTTAATGAGGCATTTATACTATGACAAAGAACTCTATGGACAAATAAATGATACCAACAATAGGATTAATACAGCTGGGAAACTGCTCAGAAGTCAATATGAGCTGGTTACTGGACTGTACAAGCTAGCAGATTGGTTCCAGATATGTGAATGCAACTAGTATGGATTCATCTGATTGCATTAGCACTAAAACATCAATAACCATCTAAAAATGTATTAGAACCACATTAAATTCCTCCTCTTATTAGACTCAAAAAATATGTTTTTACTTAGAGTTAGGTTCAGAAACTCAAGCCATACCTTACCTGAATACTCAAAACCCTTCTTCATTTGAACTGTCTTATGTGCATAATTAAAGGTGAGTGGGTTTTTTTATGAATAAATCTTAATCAGTATGGTAGGGAAAAGGTGCATTACAGTACATATGACAAAGCTTACTAGAGATAATATAAAATATGTGCATTTCAATACTGCACTGCAATGCAGCAGGACTCACCACCATGGTGCCTCCTGCTGGCCATGCTGGGAATTAGCTCTTGGTTCCCAGTGCACCTTTCTCTACTGGTGTCTCACCACCATCACTTTTGCTCCACCTGTAAGACCCTCATCACTCCCCAAACTGCAGCATCCTCTTCTGGGCACAGCCCTCCGCCTGTGCCCCACTCCACTTTCTCCCCCCTTCTGGGGGAGAACTAGCTGTCTCTAGTCCATCTACTTGCTGCTGTGGCCTACTGCAGCTTTCAGTCTAGCCCCTCACCTTAAGGGGTAAACTGCAGTTTGAATACTGGCCACCCCATCTGTTGCAAGTGGGGGGGAAAGAGGAGGCAGGCCTACCCGCTACTCCAGGCCCCAAACCATATGCTGCCACCCCTCCAACTCCCACCACCTATTTTCCTGAGTCACATTCCCATAGCCCTAGCACCTTCCCAGCCCTTTGTATCAGGGGCCTCAGTCTGGAGCTCCCTATTGCTCTCCTGACCCTGCCCAGCACTGCTCTATCTAAGGTACTCCTCTAAGGCAGCCAGTCCTCCCTTGTACGCCAGGAAGAGGCTGCCCCTGCTCTGTTTGAGCAGCCTTTTTATATGGCCCTCTCTGGCCCTGATTGGCTGCTCCAACAAATCTTCTCCTGACTGGCTCTCTACAAGCCTTCAAGCCCTCAACCTTCCTGAGGGCTGCTTTAACCCTCCATCTACCTGTGTGGGGCAGCCGCCTCACCACATGCACCATTGGAGTCAATTGGAGTTTGACCAAGGATTTTGTCAGAATCAGGCAGAATATCCACTTATGCTTGTTTTATAAGTTGGGAATAAATACGGGTGCTCAACTTCCATACTCTATGCCCTTCATTAGCTTAAACAGCTTAATCGTATCTTCTTTTATTCATTTCTATTCTAAATTTAACCATCTCACACTTTTCAGTCTCTCCTCATATGGAAGTTTTCCTATGCCTCTAATCATCTTGATATCCCTTCCATTTCTGCTACATACTTTATTTAAAAAAAAATAATAACAAAATATATTCAAAATGGGCTATACACCTCTACCCCGATATAACGCTGTCCTCGGGAGCCAAAAAAACTTACCGCGTTATAGGCGAAACTGTGTTGCATCAAACTTGCTTTGATCCGCTGGAGTGTGCAGCCCCGCCCCCCAGGAGCACTGCTTTACCACATTATATCCGAATTTGTGTTATATAGGAGTAGAGGTGTACTTTATAATACAGTGACTGTAGTTGCATTGCATTTACAGTATAATTGCACATTGGTTATGCTTTTCAGTCCCTGTAATTAACATAACTGAAGGTTAACTTCATAACTTGATCCTTTATTATCCTTTTTATTTCCATACTTAGTACATTATACTGTAATTTCTCTAAAGTTATCCCTTTTGATACATGTAACTACTACAGGATCCTATAACCAGACAGTAAAATAGATGACTGAACTACCCCAAGAACTTCATAGTTAATACATGTATTTTTAGAATCCAGGTATATTATGTATGTTTCACAACCAAAATTATACCTTCAGACTAATTTCAATGTAAATGCAATGTAGTTAATGTACCTGGATTTTAAAGCTACATGTTTTAAACTAACGGGGTATTAAATAATTCCATTGTGTATTTAGACTGAGATATATGAATGATTGATAGTTATAGATATCAGAAAGCACAACTATATTGTAATTACTCTGTAATTAAAATCACTGTATTATAAAGTACATCCAAATTACCTTCTGTGTTGCAAACTCTCCACCACATGCCAAAATAAAAACTGTTAGCCAAAAATAATTAATATTTCAACTGAGCCACAACAAGGCATGGATTAATAGGCTATTGATGTTTCTGTGTGGATGAAATCATTTGGCCTATGGCCTTGTGCCTTACAAAGTATCCATAGTGCACACCACTAGCCAACTAATATATACCTTGTTGTGGCCTTACAGTCCATCTATTGCTACCTTGGCCAGCAGTACCAGTTTCAGCAACATACTTTTCTGATAGATTCACATTGCTCAGTTATGTAGGGTTACCATACGTCCGGATTTTCCCGGACATGTCCGGATTTTTGGGCTCCAAATCCCCGTCCGGGGGGAAATCCCAAAAAGCCGGACATGTCCGGGAAAATCGGGACATGCGGGGCCGACGGTGCCAGGCCGGGGCCGGGCCGGCGGTGCCGAGCCAGGGTCCGGGCCGGTGATGCCGAGCCAGGGGCTGGGGGCTGAGCCAGCGGTGCCGAGCCGGGGGCCGGGCCGGCGATGCCGAGCCAGAGGCCGGCGGTGCTGAGCTGGGGGCCGTGGGCCGGGCCAGCGGTGCCGAGCCGAGGGCCAGGCCGGGGGCCAGGCCGGCGGTGCCGAGCCGGGGGCCAGGGGCCAGGCCGGCGGTGCCAAGCCGGGGGCCGGGAGCTGGGGACCGGCAGTGCTGGGCGGGTCGGGGGTTGACCCGGGGCTGGCACCCCAGGGCCCGAGCCGACCCAGGCTGGAGACGCCGGGGGGGCCAGACTGGGCCGCGCCTCCTCCCCCCACCCCCGCACCCATACCTGCTTCAGGCTTCCCGCGAATCAAATGTTCGCGGGAAGCAGGGGAGGGGGCGGAGTTGGGGCGGGGACTTTGGGGAAGGGGTGGAGTTGGGGTGGGGGTGGGGCCCCGTGGAGTGTCCTCCTTTTGGACACTCAAAATATGGTAACCCTACAGTTATGAATCTTCAGAATTTTGGAGGGAGGCGGGTAAACCTACCATTACATCCTACCACCTGATTAAATTTGGCAACAGAGTTACCTCCTATTTAGCATCTAGCTAGCTTGTCTGCCCATCTTATACATTCTTTTTTGGGTAACATATGAACTAATTCAATTTGGATATTGCGTTATAAAATAAGCTGGAAGAAAAGGTATCTTATTTTTAACCCTAGATCAGTCTGTAGCAAAATCCTGTTTGCTTGACCTCCATGGCCTCAATTGAGTACAGCACTTAAAGTACATGCTTAACTTTGAGAACATGAGTAAGCACAACCTTACTTAGCAAAGCAGTTAAGCACATGCTTAAATCTCATTGAAGCCAATGGAACTTAAGCATTCTGAATTAAGCATGTGTTTCATTAATGTGTCCATTCCTCTAACATGCCTGGTGGTATAATCTCTCAGTGTTGGCAGTTGTGCTTTACTGCAGTGACATGCAAATACAAACCATGACAGCACATTACAAGAGCTGGGATGACATTCCTTTGAGAAGGCTCTGCTTTCTCTTGTAATAGTCCTGCTGCCTTTGTCCTCTAGTGAGTGTTCCAGACAGCAGGCTACAGTTCGTGACCAAGTGTCACTCCAGGGAAAGTGTAAAGAAGCTGTTACTGATGAACCAGATTCTATTTTCTCTGGATCTAAATCTACATAACATTGATTTAATTCACATCTCAACTGGGGAAGGCCAATATGAGTTCATGCCCACGTCTTTACCTTGCCACTAATAATCCCTTTTGTATTCCCCCTTCCATTAGGCCCATCATTGTGTCATTTTGCATCCAGGTCAGAGGGCAAGATGTACCACAACCACCTCTATGGGTCAATACCAACTTATAGACTGACCCAGAAGATGAAATGTAAAAGCAGAGCAAGGGGCTAGACCACCTATAAGATATTAACAGTACTATTCCCTAGATTTAGGCTACATCTACACTACGGGGGGGGTCGATTTAAGATACGCAAATTCAGCTATGCGAATAGCGTAGCTGAATTCGACGTATCGCAGCCGACTTACCCCGCTGTAGGGACGGCGGCAAAAATCGACCTCTGCGGCTTCCTGTCGACGGCGCTTACTCCCATCTCCGCTGGTGGAATAAGAGCGTTGATTCGGGGATTGATTGTCGCGTCCCATTGGGACGCGATAATTCGATCCCCGAGAGGTCGATTTCTACCCGCCGATTCAGGCGGGTAGTGTAGACCCAGCCTTAGTAGTAGCAGGTGCTGTAGAGGGAGGGATTCATTGATCGGTTGAAAGTCACACTTCTAGGACCCATAGAACCAGGGCTTGGAGTTCTGTCTCAAACTTTGTTTTCCTTCAAATTCATCACATTGCACAGTTGCCATATGATAGCACCACTTTTCTTAGCCATCTCCATTCCAGCTGGAGAGCCGCATGAAGGGGGAAAGTGATCATCAGCCCCAGCAGATACCCAGTTAAACAATATGCTGTTCAGTGGGCCACCTACAGAGCAAAAAGGGATAGGCTAGGCTCCCTAAGCAAGAGTAAAAGCAAAGCACGCAGCCCAAGTCCCCTAATCCAATTTTGAGAACAGAAGGGGAAGTTCCAGCTGCACTAATTTTCCCAAAAACACCTCCAGTTCACCCACACAGAGACAGTGTCATCAGCAAGGAAACCACCAGCCACTATGGTGATGCAGCAAACCACAGTCACTGCAGCAATTAAATATATGGGGAAAGCCTAATGTCAAGCAGGGAGATGGGGAAAAGGAATGGTTGTCCCTGTCTTTTCTCCCTTTCCTCATCTGACTTTCATTCCCCCCTCTGTCTTTACCCAGTTCTTAGATTTGGTTTGTATTTCTGGAGATAATTTAGGGAGCAAGCTGTCATTGGCGAATCAGAAATCTCGGAATTTTAATGCGTACCATCTGGAGTGCTTGCTCGTGTTGAAATGTTAGCATGATGTGGTAATTCCTGAGTGTACGCGGGGGCGACGGGAAGGGGGAGGTGTGCTGTGGATTCCTGTCACCCTAAAACAACACTCACAATCCAAACAACTACACTGCTCCCAACAAAGGAGCCAAATTGAAGCTGGGGTGTGGGTGTGCTGGGTTTGGGGAAGGGCAGGGATGTATTCCTGCTCTTCTTCCTTCTTTTGGTGGGGGGAGGTTCTTTTCCAAGGAGACCTTGAGGTATGGAGTTGTGCTAGGCCCTCCGCCAGCTCGCATGGAATCTGCGTCGCCATGGAAACTGGCTGCCAGAATAGCAACAAACAGAGGCAGAGGAATTTCAGCATCGCCAGCCAGGCCTCACTGGAACAAGAACTGCTCTCATTTAAAAAGGGGAAAATAAAGGCTTGTCTAAGGAGCACACAGGGGGCAGCAGCACTCCTCATAAACATCACTGACTCCTTCTGGAGCCTAAAGCAGCCATGAAAATGGAGAGAAATTCTTGTCCTATTTACTCTCTCCCCAGCTTAATGAACCTATGTATCTTCTATAGGGGTTGACACAAGGACATCTGCAAAGCGGGACTCTCATCTTGAGTCAAAAATCTCTCTTGTCTCTATATTGTCTCTAAAACCTTACCAAAGATACCTATGTATTACTACCATCTGTCAGAACTCATCCTAAACACCTTTTTTCATGACCTCATTTATTCCCATAGCAGCAGATTATGATGTCAGAACCAAAGGTTCCTGAAACATAGGTAGAGGGAGCAGGAAAGAAAAAGAACAATAATTAGTGGAGGAATTAGTGCTTGATCTTTGAACTCAAGAAGCACTATAAACGGTAAGTGCTATGCATTGTTATAAGATTACATTTTCCATCATTAGTGCCTCATTGTGGAGTTGGCCCCATACAGAGGGAAGACACAGTTCCAGAGACCTTGGATGTAAGAACGTAAGTTTGTTCTTCATGACCATGCTATTCCAGTGCAGGGCCCCACACAGCTCAGCCAATTCTCTTCAGTCCTCCTTGCAACGGCCATGCTATTTCATACGCAGTTTCTTCCCAATCAGGTGATGTAATGTGCCAGGTGATGTAATGGACTTAGGGTATGGACAAAAGCAAAGGATGGATGAGGACGAGAGACTAGCTAGCTCACTTCACTTGTGAGTGAAAGACAGAACAGGGGTCTCCAGAGTTGAAAGGGGAGTGCATGTAGCCACTAAGGGTATGTCTACACTACGGGATTAATCCGAATTTATATCATTCGGATTTGGGAAACAGATTGTATAAAGTCGAATGTATGCGGCCACACTAAGCACATTAATTCGGCAGTGTGCGTCCAAGTACCGGGGCTAGCGTCGATTTCTGGAGTGTTGCACTGTGGGTAGCTATCCCATAGTTCCCGCAGTCTCCCGCGCCCATTGGAATTCTGGGTTGAGATCCCAGTGCCTGATGGGACAAAAAACATTGTCGCAGGTGGTTCTGAGTACAGCCTCACCCCTCCCTCCCTCCCTTCATGAAAGCAACGGACGGCAGACAACCATTTCGCGCCTTTTTTCCTGGGTGAACACTGCAGACTCCATACCACGGCAAGCATGGAGCCCGCTCAGCTCAAGACAGCAGTCATGAACATTGTAAACACCTTGCGCGTTCTCGTGGAGTTTATGCTGAACCAGGACCAGAAAAACGAGGCGAGGAGGCAGCGGCGGCGGCAGCGCAGCGACAAGCGTGATGAGGACATGGACACGGACACAGAATTCTGTCAAACCGCGGGCCCCGGTGCTTTGGAGATCATGTTGTTAATGGGGCAGGTTCTATCCATGGAACGCTGATTCTGGGCAAGGGAAACAAGCATAGACTGGTGGGACCGCATAGTGTTGCAGGTGTGGGATGATTCCCAGTGGCTGCGGAACTTTCATGGAACTTTGTGACTTGCTGTCCCCTGCCCTGAAACGCCAGAATACCAAGATGAGAGCAGCCCTCACAGTTGAGAAGCGCGTGGCGATAGCCCTGTGGAAGCTTGCAATGCCAGACAGCTACCGGTCAGTCGGGAATCAATTTGGAGTGGGCAAATCTACTGTGGGGGCTGCTGTGATGCAAGTAGCCAAAGCAATCACTCAGGTGCTGCTACGGAAGGTAGTGACTCTGGGAAATGTGCAGGTCATAGTGGATGGCTTTGCTGCGATGGAATTCCCTAACTGTGGTGGGGCGATAGATGGAACCCATATCCCTATCTTGGCACCGGAGCACCAGGGTACCCAGTACATAAACCGCAAGGGGTACTTTTCAATGGTGCTGCAAGCACTTGTGGATCACAAGGGATGTTTCACCAACATCAATGTGGGCTGGCCGGGAAGGGTTCATGACGCCCGCATCTTCAGGAACACTACTCCGTTTAAAGGGCTGCAGCAAGGGACTTACTTTCCGGACCAGAAAATAACCGTTGGGGATGTTGACATGCCAATAGTTATTCTTGGGGATCCAGCCTATCCCTTAATGCCATGGCTCATGAAGCCATACACAGGCAGCCTGGACAGGAGTCAGGACTGTTCAACTACAGGCTGAGCAAGTGCAGAATGGTGGTAGAATGTGCATTTGGCCGTTTAAAAGGTCGCTGGCGATCGTTACTGACTCGCTCAGACCTCAGCCAAACCAATCTCCCCATTGTTATTGCTGCTTGCTGTGTGCTCCACAATCTTAGTGAAAGTAAGGGCGAGACCTTTATGGCGGGGTGGGAGGCTGAGGCAAATCGCCTGGCTGCTGATTACGCGCAGCCAGACACCAGTGCGATTAGAAGAGCACACCAGGAAGCGCTGTGCATCAGAGAAGCTTTGAAAACCAGTTTCATGACTGGCCAGGCTACAGTGCGAAATATCTGTTTGTTTCTCCTTCATGAAAACCCGCCCCCTTTATTGACTCATTCTCTGTAAGGAACCCACCCTCCCCCTTCCCCCAACTTGCTTTCAAACCAAATAAAGTCACTATCGTTTAAAAATCATTTATTCTTTATTAATAGATTATAAAAAGAGGGAGGGAACCCGGGTGGGGTTTGGGAGGAGGATCGGTGGGAAGGAAAAGGCCACTAAAAAAAGGTTAAAAAAATGACAGCCTTTTGCTTGGGCTGTCCACTGGGGTGGAATGGGAAGGTGTACGGAGCCTCCCCCCCCCCCGTGTTCTTACACGTCTGGGTGAGGAGGATGTGGAACATGGGGAGGAGGGAGGGGGGTTATACAGGGGCTGTAGCGGCACTCTGTTTTCCTGCTGCCGTTCCTGAAGCTCCACCAGACGCCGGAGCATGTCTGTTTGTTCACGCAGCAGCCCCAGCGTTGCATCCTGCCTCCTCTGATCTTCCTGCCGCCACCTCTCATCTCGAGCGTCTCTCCTGTCCTCACGTTGGTCCCTCATGTCCTCACGTTGGTCCCTCCTGTCCTCACGTTCACTGGCTTCTTTCCTATACTTTGAAACCGTGTCCTTCCACTCATTCAGATGAGCTCTGTCACTGCGGGTGGATTCCATGATTTCTGCAAACATCTTGTCTCGCGTCTTCTTTTTCCAACGCCTTATCTGTGATAGCCTTCGGGACGGAGGAGGGAGGCTTGAAAAATTTGCAGCTGCTGTAGGGAGGGAAAAAAAGAGAGAATTTTTTAAAAAGATACATTTTGCAGAACAATGCTTATACTCTTTCACGGTGACCAACACTATTCACATTACATAGCACATGTGATTTCTGTGCAAGGTCGCATTTTGCCTCTTAATATTGAGTGCCTGTGCTATTTGCTGCTAGAGATCACAGGTCCGGGCAACAGAATTCGTCTTGCATGTGGCCATGGTAAGCCGTTGTCTTTCGGCTTCTGTGTCCTCCTTTCCCATATACCAAGCAAAGCCTGTTGAGTGCTGCGGTTTTCCTGTTAACATTCAGCAGCAGCAGAAAACAAACTAACCACCCCCCGCATCCAATTCTCTGGATGATCGCTTTATCCCTCCCCCAACCGTGTGGCTGGTATCAGGGAAGATCCCTGCAGGAACCAAACTAACCCCCCCGCCCTCCCCTCCCGCCATGAATTCTCTGGGATGATCGCTGTACCCCCCCCCCCACCGCGTGGCTGGTAACAGGGAAGATCCCTGCTAGCCAAACGCGAAAAGCTCAGGGCCAATTTCCCATCTGCGCTTGGCTAACTGCAGGGAAGGATTTCTTTTCAGCCACAGGCAAATAGCCCAGTAGGAACGGCCACCTCTGTCCCCTTAATTAAGTTCCCGTATTTCAACCAGGTTACCATGAGCGATATCACTCTCCTGAGGATTACACAGCAAGATAAAGAACGGATGTTGCTTGAATGCCAGCAAACACCGGGACCATACGCTGCCAGGCTTTGTCAGGCAATGATACCCAGATTACTTGCTGCAAGCATGGCGTGGTCAAGTGTCCTACCATGGAGGACGGAATAAGGCTGCACTGCCCAGAAACCTTGTGGCAAGGTGTGACGGAGCAGGGAGCGGGGCAGATTTGACCTGGGAATGTTGCAGGGGAGTTGCAGTGGGGATGTGGGACTTCCCTTGAAGGAAGCTACCTGAGCTGTAACCTGAGCCAGGAACGGGGGTGGGGAGAATTAACACCTTCTGCCCGGGAGACTGAACAAAGGAGAGGAGGAGCTGGGGGGAGGGGGAAGAGAGGAGCTGCAGGAGGAGTTTTGGTTTGGTTTCAGTTTGGGCTGGGTGGTGCAACGCAGGGAACCCCAAGCTGGGGTCTAAGCTCCCTGAACCTCCCAGAGGGACCTAATTGAGGGGGTCTGGTCGTACCTACACGCTCTGCTTGAGACTGTGTTCCTGTCCTTAAATAAACCTTCTGCTTTACTGGCTGGTTGAGAGTCACAGTGAATCTCAGGAAGAGGGGTGCAGGGCCCTGACTCCCCCACACTCCGCGACACAAGGCTTTTGGAGTACCTCCAGGAGAGCTTCATGGAGATGTCCCTGGAGGATTTCTGCTCCATCCCCAGACACGTTAACAGACTTTTCCAGTAGCTGTACTGGCCGCGAATGCATCCCAAGTCCTCAGGGCAAAGTAATCATTAAAAAACGCTTGCTTTTAAAACAAGTTTTATATTTTAAAAGGTAAACTCACCTGAGGTCCCTTCCATGGGGTCATGGTCTTGGATACTGGCTTGGGAGGGTTGGGAGGGTACTTCAGTCAGGCTGAGAAAAAGATCCTGGCTGTTGGGGAGAACGGAGTGCTGGGTGCTCTCTGCAAGCTCGTCCTCCTCCTCCTTCTCCTCTTCTTCCCCATCCGCAGAATCCTCAGGTGTAGCTGATGAGACTATCCCCAACCCGGAATCCATGGTCACAGGTGGGGTAGTGGTGGCGGCCCCCCCTAGAATTGCATGCAGCTCGGCGTAGAAGTGGCATGTCCATGGCTCTGATCCGGAGCGACCGTTTGCCTCCTTTGTTTTTTGATAGGCTTGTCTGAGCTCCTTGACTTCCACGCGGCACTGATCTGAGTCCCTATTGTGGCCTCTCTCCATCATGCCCTTGGAGATTTTTTCAAAAGTTTTGGCATTTCGTCTTTTAGAACGAAGTTCTGCTAGCACTGAATCCTCTCCGCATATAGCGATCAGATCCAGTACCTCCCGTACGGTCCATGCTGGTGCTCTTTTTCGATTTGTGCTGATGAGCTATCTGTGATCACCTGTGCTCTCCACGCTGGGCAAACAGGAAATGAAATTCAAATGTTCGCGGGGCTTTTCCTGTCTACCTGGCCAGTGCATCCGAGTTCAGATTGCTGTCCAGAGCGGTCACAATGGTGCACTGTGGGATAGCTCCCGGAGGCCAATACCATCGAATTGCGGCCACACTAACCCTAATTCGAAATGCTAAAATCGATTTTGGCACTACTCCGCTCGTCGGGGTGGAGTACAGAAATCGATTTAAAGAGCCCTTTATTTCGAATTAAATGGCGTCATTGTGTGGACGGGTGCAGGGTTAATTCGAATTAACGCTGCTAAATCCGAATTAAAGTCGTAGTGTAGACCAGGCCTAAGTATGCATTGTATCTCCTCCTTTCCTACCAATTGCTTTGGCAGTGTAGCAGGGTGCAGGGCCGGCTTTAGGAAGTGCGGGGCCCGATTCGAACAGTTTCGATGGGGCCCCAACAGGGATGACTAAAAAAAAAAAAAAAACCACGTTAAAAAAAACACGTGGGGCTTGTACTCACCGGGCTGCGCTCCTAGTCTTTGGCGGCGGGTCCTTCACTCGCTCCGAGTCTTTGGCGGCACTGAAGGACCCGCCGCCAAAGTGCCGCCAAAGACCCGGAGCGAGTGAAGGACCCGCTGCCAAAGACCTGGAGCGCCGCCGGGTGAATAAAAATTAAAAAGGTGCCTCTAGCCAGGGAAGGGATTCTCTGCCACTTGCCCCCCACTCTGGGCAGCCCTGCCACTGGGCACGGGGCCCTCTTAAGCGCGGGGCCCGATTCGGGGGAATTGGTGGAATTGGCCTAAAGCCGGCCCTGGCAGGGTGGACAGGACACCTGCTCCTGCCTGGAAGGGCCTGAAAGAGCCCTGGGAGAAGGCTGGGGCAGGGAAAGCTGGGCTGATTGGGGAAACAGCCTCAGCTGTGGCCACGCCCCAAAAAGACCCAGCTGGCCCTATAAAGGCCAGGGCAGCTAGAAGCTCAATAGTCTCTCTCTGCACTCAGAGAGAGAAAGGCCTGGCTGCAGGGAGCAGAGATAGAGTACCTGGGTGGAGCAGGGCTGGGGAAAGGCTGGGGAGCTCCGGCCTGGAAAGCCCCAGGCTGGGGCCTAGTAGAAGGCCAAGGGGTACTGGGGGTTGCAAAGGGCAACCCGGGGGTAGGCCAAGGCAGCAGGTCCAAACTCAACCTTGCCAGTGATGAGTATGCTGATACTGCAGTCTGCCCCTGGGCGTGGGGCTAGATGAAGACTGGCAGTAGCCTGATACTGAAGCAAGGT
The DNA here is from genome assembly GCF_013100865.1 of Trachemys scripta elegans. Taxonomy (NCBI): domain Eukaryota; kingdom Metazoa; phylum Chordata; order Testudines; family Emydidae; genus Trachemys; species Trachemys scripta. Next base: position 50,230,313 of record NC_048306.1, on the reverse strand, counting down.
GGGGATAGTGGGTGGGGGTTCCCCTGGGAGGGGGAGACCCAGTTAAAGGGGCACCGGAGTCCTGGAAGGGACACGGGGGCCAGTAGCAGTAAGGTGGATCACTGGCCTGTAGGCAGCGTTCCGGGCTGGATTGAGCTAATTCCCAGGATAACCAGCAGGAGGCGCTGCAGGGGTGAGTCCAACACTGTTACAGGCAGATAATCATGGCATAATCAAATTGATCCAGCCATTTCATGGGGAAGGCATGATTATTCATTGACTTCTTGATACAGTCTGGTTGCTGTGTCATGCACTGGGAAATCCTGACATTTGATATCAAGGCTGCATGAAATAAATACATATTAAAAGGAACAAGAAATTGAGATATCAAGGATCCTAATTCATGTAAAAACTTGACATGAAAATACCCTAATTCAGGGATCGGCAACCTTTGGCACGTAGCTTGCCAGGGTAAGCACCTTAGCGGGCTGGGCCCATTTGTTTACGTGCTGCATCTGCAGGTTTGGCCAATCGCAGTTCCCACTGGCCAGGCCAATGGGGGCTGCGGGAAGCAGCGGTGGCCGAGGGATGTGCTGGCTGACGCTTCCCGCCATTCCCATTGGCCTGGAGCGGTGAACCGCGGCCAGTGGGAGCCGCGATCGGCCAAACCTGCGGACGCAGCAGGTAAACAAACCGGCCCGGCCCGCCAGGGTGCTTACCCTGGTGAGCCGAGTGCCAAAGGTTGCCAATCCCTGCCCTAATTACTCATGATCTGTAGCCTTTCCAAGGCCTTTTGTGATTGACAATGGTCACTGTTCTAACAATGAACTTCCTCACCATGTGTAAGCGGGGGAATGGTCCCGCTATTGTGGGGAACTTTCCCGGCTTCTGCACTACCCCGGTGAAGTGGGCTAGCGAAAGGATCCGAGTCCTTGCTTCCACTTCCTTTACCCAGAGGCCTCCCTGCCCTTGAGGGCTCCCCTTCCACTCTCCAGTCTGGCAGTGTCCTCGTAAACCCCGACAAGGCTGGGCCCAGGATTCCTGGGGGGCTCGACCCCCAACCCTGCTGTGGTCACCCAGGACAGGGGCTAGGGTGTCCCCACTCCGGGGTACTCTCTCTGCACTGGGCACCTCCCTGACCCACTGATCATTTCATACAATTTAAAGCAAATACAAGTTGTTTAATTAACAATTAATTTTAAAAAAGAATAAGGAAAAATGGGAAAGGTTAAAGGAAAACACATCACCCTGCTCTGTGGCAGGGAACATTACAAACAGTGTCTCTGGAACGTCAGGGCAGTTCAGTCTGTTCCTTGTAGGTCCCAGGCCTGCTTCTCAGGCCCTGTCTGTGCTGCAGGGACGCTGTGGGTTGGACACTTGCTCTGGTGGTGGCCACATGCTCTCAGGCTCTAGGTGGCAGGACCCTTCTTCCCAGTGTCGCCCCTGCCCGGTCGGAGTTATGATCCCCCTGCAAGTCTGGCCTGCAAGGCCTCTTGGCTGAGGCGTCTCCCTGTGCTGGGCCCACTGCCCAGGGTCCCCCTCACTCTCCCCAGCTGCTCACCACACTCGGACTGCACACGGCTCCAGACTGCTCCAGCCTTGGCTCCAGCTCCACTCTGCCTCAGCATGGCTGCTGCTGCTGCTCTGCCTTCAGCTCCCTGGGCTGCTTCTCTGGCCTCTCTGGCTCTGGTTGCTGCAGCTCTGCCCCCAGCACAGCTCTGCTCTGCAGGCTGCTTCTGTGACTCTGCTCCCAGCTCTGACCTGCTTCCTGGCTGCTTGTCTGGCCCCTCTGGCTCTGGTTGCTACAGCTCTGCTCCCAGGGCAGCTCTGCTCTCTCTGGGCTGTGCTCTGGCTTTGGGGCTGCCGCTCTGCTTCCAGCAGCTCAGCTCGGGGCCCTGCTCTCTCCTTAGCTCGGCCCCACTCTGTCTGACACAGGCAATTCCAGTTCACCCGGAGGACGGGACCCCCCTGGCCTCCTGACTCCCTGATTAGCCTGCCCATCCTGTCAATCAGGCTGATCTGGAGCATTGGCCTCTCCCCATTCTACCTGGGGACTGTCAGTCTCAGGCTCCTGATTTGCCATCGACCCTTCCCCTTTTAGTGCTGGGAGCTAGCAACCAAAACACCCCACTGAGTGTTAGTAAGGGGGCAACAGTCCCCTTACACATGCAACTCCCCCGGGTTTCTATCCCTGACCACTTCTTATATACGTATGCCATTATATTTAACTACCTGCTTCCTGGTTTCAACATTATCACTTCTCACCAGTGATACCTACATTTATATCCTCTTCATTAGTTCATCCCTTTTCTTGTTTTCTGCCTGTCTCAGCCTCTTCGTCCTTGGCTACACTGGCAATTCACAGTGCTGCACTTGCTGAGCTCGGGTGTGAAAAAACACACCCCCTGAGTGCAGCGAGTGCAGCGCTGTAAAGCGCCAGTGTAATCAGTGCCTGCAGCGCTGCACGCTCTCGCAGTGCTGGCGGCGCGACTACACTTGTGCTTCGCAGCGCTGCCGAGGCAGTGCTGTGAATCCGCGAGTGTAGCCAAGGCCTTTGTTTCCTAGCCCCCAGTGAGTCAGAATCAGATATTTAGTGGGGACAGTGTTGTTCTATCAGTGCCCTGGTAAACTGTTATGACCATTTGTTGTTCAATGCCATTGAGAGAACGGCTCTTAAACACCTTCTGTCCGTGCATCATAATTACAGTTCACCTTGGTGTACAGATGAAATATCTGGGGAATGTGGGTTGCATTTATTGCGGTCCAAAACCAATTGTGCAGGAGAGAGCATATTTAAAATTGCATGTCATGGCTGTTTGCTCAGCAAACTGGCTGTGAAGGGTGTTTTGTTTTCCAGTAATGAGTTGGGGATGTTACCATTGTCTCTGTTTTTATTATGCCAGAGGGTAGCTGTACATTTAATTCTTTCATGTGTTATTGCAAAAAATATCAAAGTGGGGAATCTGCTCTGAACGTGACTTTGTAAAAATGGCATTGTGGCATCTCTGTAATGGCTTCTCAACAGTCCCAGATCAAATTTAAGTGCAAAGACACAATGTTTTTTCTGACTGCCAGTCCTGGAAATTCAACATGCGATCTGCAAAACAAGCTTGGCTTCTTTCCTTTACAAACATTATCATCACCAATAAAGTTTCCACAGGCCAAGTTAGGTTCTCACTTACACCTGTGCAACCCAAATGTTTTCAAATGATCACCTCAGAGATATCTGTGCAATCCCATTGGCATCAATTGGACTGACTGGAGTTTAGGAAACTATTCTCTTGATGATACATGGGAAGGAATTGAATCCAGCCCACTCTCTTGCAGTTGTATTGGCTCTGCAAAGCTAGCAGGAATAAAAAAAACAATCAAAACTGATTGTTCTAATTAAAATTAGCCAATGTGACTGAATATACCCAAGGAGCAGCTAGAAGGAGTAAGAAAATGTACGTTTACAGTCATTTCTCAGACCAGAAGTGCACTTTAAGGGCACAAGCTTGTAAATTGCTGAGCAGTGATCTGGCAATGCATTTAAGCACATGTTTAATGTTAAGCACCTGAGTATCCCCACTGAAGTCAATGGGACTGAGGATTGAGACTGAAAGAGAGCAAGATATATTGTCACAAGGCCAGCATGTGGCAGGTTCCCAAGAAGGAGCAAGCAGCAACCTGTGCACCTGTCTGCAGGGTGTGCACTCAGTAATGTTTGAACTAAATCATTATGCTTCAACTTAGCTCTTACATTTCATTTCAGCTTTTCCAGTAAGTTAATTTAATGCTCTTCAAAACCTATACATATGCAGCAGGCACAGATTACTGATACTCACAGTAGCAGATAGTGTGGTGTGAGGGAATATACTGGCAGTAGAAACTAAAACTAAATAGTATTCGTTGGGACAAATTTGTAATGAAAGCATTAATTTCCAAACAATTTGCCAGAATGTCAAAAGATCTTTTGTGCTGCTGCCATCAGTAGCTGCTGACAAGTGAAGACACCAAAGAGATATAAAATAATAATGAAAAGCATTTGATTTATTAAGAGGCAAACACTGTTGATGATTTAGGCCCCCGTTCTGCAAACAAATCCATGCAGGCAGGCCCCATTGAATTCAGTTGCAGGGGTTCCACTGCAGTAGAAGCGTCAAACTCCTTCAGAAGAGAGAGCCAGATTCCATTTTTAGTTACAGCCTGTGGGCCGAGAGATAAATGCAGGGCGATATATTCCCCACAGTGCATGCATGGCAGAACACATGCTGATGGCAGCGGGAGCTTTGCACAAAGATGAACACGAGACTATAACCTTTATGTAGCAACTAAACTTCGCAACATTTATGGTAGCATCCGTGGACCCCATTCCATACTGGGGCCTCATTGTGCTGGGCACTGTAGGAGAGAGACAATCGCTGCCCTGAAGGGCTGAGATCAGGTATTGTGTTGACTCACACAACAGTGACCCTTCTCTGACTTGTTAAAGAGCCAGGCTGATAGCTTCCAAAGAGATTCCCATCTAAAACTTAGTCAAAGGGTAAGGTGACCATACATTCCATTTTGGCTGGGACTGGGACAGTCCCTTTTTTAAGCCCTGTCCTGGCCATCTCGACTTTTTTGGCAAAAGTGGGCATTTGTCCCATTTGCTCTTGCCAACTTGATCAATTGGCAAGAGCAAACAGGACAAATACCCACTTTTGTCAAAAAAGTGGGGTGCAGAGGAACGTGTGGGGGTGCAAGTGGTGATGCCAGCCCAGCATGGGGGGGGAGGCAGGGCTCGTGCGGGGTGGGGGGGAGGCAGAGTTTGAGTGACTAGCAGCAGCCATCCATGGGGGGCAAGCAGGGTTTGAGCTACCAGTGACCCCAGCCTCGTGGGGGGTGGGGCAGACAGGGTTCCAGCCAGCAGTGACCCCAGCCTCACACGAGGGCAGGCAGGGCTTGGGCAAGCGGCTTAGACCAGCCCTGTGCAGTGTCCATTTTCCATTTGGGAAATATGGTCACACTACCAAAGGGATGCTGACCACCATATGGGGAGGAGATGGGAGTGGCCTTTAGGGTTCCCCAGGGGCTGTGGGTGACCCTCTCCCCAAGAATGACTTTTCATGTATGGTTCAGGTTCTCCTTACCAGCACTCAGTGCTGTCCACTAATAAGACAGTTAAATCCTTGAGTTCAGGTTTCAATCCTTCCATGTGCTTCAAGTGTCTTAATCTTGGCTGCTTGGGGAATTTTTATCCCATGGATCCTTTGGTATGTTTGGAATGTTTGCTTTTCCTACTGTGTGCGAGACACTCCTGTAAAAACAGGAGCTTCCTGCTTGCCTCGTAAATCTTTTATTTGATTGGCAGAGCCCCCTTCAATGATTAATAATAGGGGAAGATGGAGCCTGACACCACAGCGAAACCTGCTCCATGAAAATACCCAACACACTGGGGCAACAGACTTGAGAGAGGGGCAAAGATATTTGATTAGTAAACTGGCACTTCTCCAGCTTCTGTCAGGGATACACATGGATTGACACTGTCCTTCAACCAGTATCTGAGAGGGGAAGAAACAGAGGGAAATTCCAGCAAGCTAAGGAAATGTAGCAGAGAGCCAGGACATCAGAGGCCTGTTCTTTCACCCCCTCAGAATCATGACTAAAAGACACCACTACACATGACATGTTCACTCTTTGGAGAGTCTAGTTGTTTAATGTTTTGGGTGTTGGGTGAGAGTGACATATGTCAGATTTGAAAGCCTGAGCAATTTAAAAAGAGGAAATTTCTAGAATTTACTGTGTCCCGTCAGTTCCTGATTCATGTCCATGCATTCTGCTCTTCTTGCTCCATTTCCATATTCCCGTACACAACTTCCAGATGTGCCAGCCTCTTCTAGGGCCTGATCTGCCATCCTTTGATGTCAGTGGAAAGACTCCAATTGGCTTTGTGTCAAGCCCCTGCTGATTTCATCACTGCTGCTTCATTTCCGCTTCCAGAGCCTTTCCCCTCTGCCACCCCTTGCCAGCACCTCCCCACTCCATAGTGAAAGGCTCAGGCAGCAGGTAGCTGCTGGAGCTTTTCCCTGTTGTCTCCTCCCTGCCAGAGCCTTTCACTGCCATGCTACACATACCCTACACACCACCACCAGTACAGACAAGGCCATACACAGTTCTGCTCTGCAACACAAGGGTCACATGGATGTTGAGACTTCTTAGGGGAGAGGGGTCAGGCATTACCAACTAGTCAGAGTTTAAACTATGAACTCTCAGTCCCTGAGGTCAGCCAGTTAATTCTACTAAAACTCAGGCAGGTGGGGCACGATCCAATACCAATGAATTCAATGGAAAGACTCCCACTGGCTTCAGTGGGTGTTGGAACAGACACAAGGTGATGGATATACCAGAAATATGTAGGCAGATGATAATAGGGTGAAATCCTGACCCTGTTGAAGTCAATAGGAGTTTTGCCATTGTCTTCAATTATTTCACTCATAGTCTCTTTTCTCTGCCACTCCAATTTCTTTTTTCCTGGTTGTTCTGCCATTCCTTCATTTGACTAACAGGAATGTGCAATTAAATCCTTGGAGGAGTAAAAGGAGATTCTCCCTGAATAAAACTGGGGCTTTTCCACTGCAATCAAACAGTTTGAGGTTACTGCTTGTTTTCTAATGATACACTTCCATGACCTCTTGCCCTTACTGTAGATCAGTGGTTCTCAATCAGGGGTATGCAGAGGTTTCCCAGGGGTACATCAACTCATCTAGATATTTGCCTACATGGCTACATGAAAAGCACTAGTGAAGTCAGTACAAACTAAAATTTCATACAGACAATGACTTGTTTATGCTGCTGTATATACTATATCAATGGGGACCATGATTTATTTTATAATCATATGGTAAATATGAGAAACTAAGCTATGACACTTTTGTATTTTTATGTCTGATTTTGTAAGCAAGTAGTTTTTAAGTGAGGTGAAACTTGGGGGATACACAATACAAATCAGCCTCCTGAAAGGGGTACAATAGTCTGGAAAGGTTGAGAATTACTGCTGTAGATGGACGTGACTCCAGAGGGGGCCCTTTCTGAATGGAGAGGTATCCCCTCTTCTCCACCTCAGAAGGTGTAATGGAAGGTGGCTACTCTCCTGAGTTGGACAGCAGACTCCCTGGAGTTTCCCCTCTAGTTTCCATCTCCTAGCTTCAGTGGGAATCTCCACATTAGGTGCCCCAGCATTTTTTGCTACACATCAGGTCCTCTACACCTGCTTTAAGACTCCTTTGCACTACCAGCATGGTGTAAAGGGGCCTTAGTGCAAATGAGAATTGGGTCCATTATTTACCTAACCCTGTTCTCAACACTCCAATGTTGCATGTTTTCCCAGATACCATCATGCATGCCAATGTAACGCTCATGCCACACATGTCTTTGTGTCTCACTCCATGGCAGCCTGTGAGTCATTGTGGAGTATCCTGGTTTCTGTTCTCCCTGGGTTGCCGTGCAGAAGGTAGAAAGCATTTGTCACGGAGTTTGGGGGAGACAAGGCCCTGCACCCCCAGCTTCCTGCAATTCACCATGACTCTCAGCCAGCCAGTAAAACAGAAGGTTTATTAGATGACAGGAACACAGTCCAAAACAGAGCTTGCAGGTACAGACAACAGGACCCCCTCAGTCAGGTCCATATGGGAGCCAAGGATCCCAGACACCTGTCTGGGCTTTCCTCCCCTTCCCCAGCCAGCTCCAACTGAAAAACTCTTCAGCCCCTCCTCTCGCCTTTGTCTCTTTCCCGGGCCAGGAAGTCACCTGATCCCTTTGTTCTCAAACATCTTCAGTTGGCACCTTCGCAGAGGAGGAACCCAGGCCATCAGTTGCCAGGAGACAGGGTGTCAGCCATTCTTTGTGCAGACACCATCACACTGCCCCCCTAGGGCTCTGCAACAATTACACACCCTTAGATACTCGAGAAATGCATAGGGGAAACTGAGGCACACACACAGCACTCAGAGAAAACATTAAGAACATTCCCACTTCGTCACAGCATTGTTATGTTGCATTGCTGTAATATAGTCCCAACAGAGTGAAAGGTTCTTTCCAGCATATAAAAAAACCTTGTGGTCAAATAAAAATGTTCCCATTCAGCACTGGCAGCCCATCTCCTTATGTAGCCCCTTAAGTCCATTCCAGGAATGCAGATGGCAGGGAATGAGGTTAGAAAGCTCTGAGGGTTTGAGTCATTTTTTCCTTCTAGGAAACAAGAGCCTGCAATTTGTTTTCAAGAACTAAACGAGCCTGAGATTGCTGCCATGGCTCCGCTGACCAGCCCAGTCAGCATTATTAGGGGAAGGAGCAGCAGCAGCCCTGCAGATAGGAAGGGAACAAAGCAGGCCAGCACTGCTGATATAAAAGGGTTAAAAAAAATCCGATTTCAAAAAGAAGCAGGCATCTGGGGGAGGGATAACAAGCCCTGGGAAAGCAATGCTCCAGAACAAACTGCCTCCTGTGCCTTGCCATTGGTTGTCCTCTCAGCTAACAAATAGGTGCTAACAAATGAGTACACCTATCTGTCCAGACCCACTCCCTTGTCATATATGTCCTGGCGATTGATGAGCACCTGGGAAAAGCTATGGGGGAGGGGTTATCCCCTTACATGTTTTCTCTGTAATGCTGGGATGGCTGGCCAGGGCACCAGCTTACAATCTATCATGGGCCTATTGCCAGAGCATGCCCCTTCTGGCGGGAGTCTCCTGCCCTTAACCCCTGGCTTGCCCTTCGATGCTCGTCATGGTTGGTGAGAGGAATGTGTGTTTTTCAGACACCTATGTTAGTTGGAGGGAAGGGGCTGCAAATAACTCTCTGCACCCCACCCCATCACCCCCACACCCACCAGCACTGGGTCAAAGCCATTCCTGGCACTGATGGAGCTCAAAGAAGCTGTAGTTGGGTGCTCAGTGGATGTTCACCTGCACAGCTCCACCACCTGCGCGCGCGCACACACCCACACACACACACACACACACACAGGTTTGGCTGGCAATGGACTTGCTTGGGGACATGAATCTTTGTGCAATACATTTATTCCTTTGTACCTATTATCTTCCCTGGTCCATGTCTCATCATACAAGATGATGCAATGCCATTTCACCACATGCCATCAGCACCGATGATGACACACAAGCACCAGACCTGGTGAGTTTTCCTTTTAGTCTGATCTCTAACTACAGAGGCTGAGCCAGTAACTTCCCAGAGACTTGCGCTTTCACATCAGCCCTATGATAGGACTGCTAAGCCAGGAACTTCACAAAGGCCTTTTCTTGTCACCATCCTAGCAAATCCTATCAACTCACAGACACCTGCTCCCTAAGATAAGCCCAGTGAACTAGAGGTACTGATCTAGTAACACTTACAAAGGCGTGTGCCTTGGTTTTGGCCCAGCAAGCTGTAGGTGGTGTATTAGTGACCTCACAGCAGCCTGTTCCTGGACATTAGACCAGCCAACAGGTCCAGCTAACCATTAGAGCAGAGAACTTCAGAGTCTTCTACATTGACATCAGACCAATGACCCAAGAACTGAACCTGTGCCTGGACATCAGCCCAGACAGCTAAAACTGCTTATCCAGAGACTTAAAAAAATATAAATCTTCCCATCAGCCCAGCAAGCTAGAGGTGCTGATCCAGTGAGCTCATGCAGGCCTGGACCTTTATGTCAGCCTAGAAATCCAGTGATGGTGAGGCAATAATCTCCGAATGGCCTATGTCTTACAGCCTCATCCCAGAAAGCTAGAAGCCCTGAGCCTCTCATCTCCAGGGACCCAATCTGTGACATCAGCCCCGCAGGCTAGACAGCAGAACCATACATCTCAGAGAAATGTATGACCTGAAATGAGCTCATGAAGGTCGAGTGGCTGAGCCAGTGATCTCTCAGCAGCCTGTCCCTTGACATCAAACTAGTCAACTAGATGTGCTGATCCTCAGACTTCACAGAGACCTGGACCTTCCCATAAAACCAGCAAGCTCAAGGAGCTGCTCCAATGGTCTCACCAAGGCCTTGACTTTCATGTAAACCCAGAAGAGGTGCTGAGCCAATAACCTTCACAAAGGCCTGTGCCCAGTGCTAGTAACTTTAACAGAGCCCTGAGTCTTAATATCAGACCAGCATGCTAAACTACTGATCTGTGACCAGAGGCATGTATCTTGGCATCAGCCCAGCAAGCTAGAGGTGTTGATACAATGACCTCACCAAGGCTTGTTCCCAGCAGTCTAGAAGTGCTGAGACAGTTACCTCTCCAAAGCCTGTCCTTTGACATCAGCCCGGCATAACAGAGGAGCTGAGTTCTGTAGTTCAGTGAAGCCTGCGTCTAGCCGTTATCACTGCCAAGCAGAAGGGCTCAGCCAGTAACCTCCCCGAGGGGTCTGTGACTGGTCATCAGCACCCCAAGGTGAAGAGCTGGGGCAGGGGTTGCAGTGAGGGGGAGGTAATGGGAGCACAGATCCTCCTCCCTCTACTGTCTTGGGCTTGACAGAGGCAGAGCTCAGCTGTCCTGGAGCTCTGTCTCCTTCTTCTCCTCCCACCTCTTCACTGACTGAGGAAATGACTTACCAGGAGAGAATATGAAGAGGGAGCAGCAGGGGGAGCTGGCACCTGGCTGGGGAAATTCAGGTTGGGCTAGCTTTTCCCAACAGTGAGTGAGGGGAGAAGAACTGCCTCAGCTGGGGGTCCCCTCTCTCCCTCCTGTCTCCTACAGGATTTGGGTGGGGGGACTGGGAGCACAAGGCATATTTCCCTACATTGCTCCTCACTGTGTGTGTCTGGGCATGTGCTACGTCCCATCACACAAGAAGATACAATGACACATCACCACGTGGCATCAACCCCCATGATGACACCAGAAATTATGAGCTACTCTCCTACTTTGATCTCCGTTGCCCACTGCTGAGACAGTGCTCCCTCCCCTCCACCAGCTGGGGATCACCCAAAGAATTAAAATGATGGAGGGCCACTGGTCAGCGCCCATGCCAACACCTCTCCTACCACATGAGTTCAAAGATAAGTCAGGGGGGCAGCTTCTCCTCCATATCACATTGAGTTAGGTTTAAACCTGATTATTAATTTCAATAGCCTGTGTTTTTTCTCTCTCCTAGCATAGCTGTGGCCCAAAAATGCTATGTTTGACTATAAAGGTTGCCCAAAGTCTGTGTTTGTTTTCAATGAGAGGTGGTAGGAAGGGATTTTTGACAGGGGATCTTGGCTGCTTGGGAATATCATGGAAGATATCAATGAAAAAGGAGTGGTTGATCATTGTGAAATAAACTTAGAAAGACAGGGGTTGAAAACAGCCAATGCAGGATGCCCTTTTATTGGAAGAAAGGATGTTGTTTGAGAGAGTGTCAGGAGATCAAAGGGAGAGCAGAAAGGGGCAGGGAAAATGAGGATTTAATGGTAGAGGACATTAGAGGTGGCAAAATTGGCAGGTCTGATGTCCTCGTGGGGTAGTAGAGATCTTTTCAACAGATTCTTCTCACTTGGAGATGGCAAGGAAGATAGATGTGGGGAACGAGGGGGGAGCAGGGCATCTGCATTAAAGCTGGAGTAAGTGTCATCAGTGCTCATTCTTGGCCTCTCCCAATCTTGTTAAAGGAATACACTGATTGCATACCACTGCCATGGGAGAGAGAGGCAGCCGCTGGCCATGCCTTCCCTGCCCCTCGCCCTCCCCCTTCTGTTTTTCAGACCTGGTTTGGTGCACGCCAAGAACTGTACCTTTGATGCATTGCTTAACCTCTCCCCTATCTGAACTTCATCTAAATGACTCTTTGTTGGCACTTATCTCTTTTTTTGCAAGAAGCACTTACTTCTGCCTAGGCCAACCACAAAAGGAAGTGCTCAGTGGCTGAGCCGGTTATAAAGTACTGTAAGTGTCATTAGGGCTTTGAAGAATTCTTCCCTGTAATGAGCAAAGTGATAAGACACCATTTATAATACAGCCTTTACAATCAGGGTTTCAGGCTGGGAGATTTTTTTTCCCTTCCTTTTCATCTTCCTTAGCCAAAGATTAGCTCAGAACCTAAGTCACACGTTATACATTCCCCATCTGCTCGATCTCTCTGAATTGTCTTTATGATTTGACAGGGAGTTAAACATCTGTTGCCACCTAAAACTATCAGGTCAAATGCATCCTTAGTGTAACTCCAATGGAGTATGAATTTGGCCCATTTTAATGAGAACTCCTCTGAAACATCTGTCCGGTCTTTGTCTTCCCCCCAATGTTTATTAGTCAGACATTGCAAGAAAACTAGTTCCCTATTTCTAAGAATTCGTTGGCTGTCACAGCTTATTCTACCCCCAAAGTTGATCTTCTGTTTGAGACCACACAACTCGTTTCTATGCAGCTGTTTATGAAATTGCAGAGAGGGATATGACTTCAGATGGGGAATGACCAGGGGGAGTTGATCACACCTTGGCAATAAAATCCTATTTCCATGCAAATGTCCCAAATAATAAAAATACAGAGAGATGGAATATAAGGAAATATACAATGCATCAACCAAATTATTTCCATAGCAGTCCAGCTCCTCTGGGGTGGTGCAGCTCAGCTGCTTTGTGCCAGCAGATTATGGCCCTAAAGACAGTTTAGCTGGCCAGGGGAGTGTCATATCACCCCAGTCGAGGGGAAGACCCTATGAAGTCGAGGCAGTTTTGCAATTCTTAAACCACCACGCTCCAGCGGCTGTGATATGGGGTGTACCAGTATAAAGGGGGAATGACACCATGGACCTCTGGCTGCCTTAGTCCCTTGCGGGCCAGTGGCAGGCTGCTCTAACTAGCACAGGGGGATCTGATGAGTCCTTTGAGCTGCACTGTGCACTCCCTATCTATAGCCAAGGGTCCAGGCCCAGGAGATTATTAGGGGGTTTGTGGCAGCATCAGTGGATCTTTAAGTGCAACATCACATGTTATGCATGTAGCACACGATCCTTTCACAGAGGAAATCTGGAGAACACACTTCACTTCCAAACGCACGCACGCTTCATGAGGGTGCAGTACCAGCCCAGTCCTTATTCCAAATTCCAGCTCCCTGCAACTACAGAGCTGCTTCAGAGCAAAGGACAGCAAGGAGACTGACACTGGGGACCTGCAGACAGAACCCACAGTGAGAAGGCCCTAATTCTATACCATGCTCATTGTAACAATATCAGTGCTTTTGATAGCAATAGCTGCAGACTGATGAGAGGATGCTGCCTCGTCCATATATTTTAATTCACACTTTTAACCACTTGTTAATATGACTGTATTTTTAAGTGCTTGTGTCAGACCAGAGGGCAGCCAGAGAGTTGCCCCAGGCTGTCCAAGCTACACTCCATCTTAAAGCCACTTTTGCTGCTCCTTGCTCTGGGCTCAAGTTGTGTGTTGTGCCTCTTAGAAGCAAAGCACAGAATTTTACCTAAAAGCTTAAATGTCTAGAAAAGGAAGGACTTAGAAACGCAATGCAAATAAATGATCAGAGACCCCAGTGTGCCACCACAGATTGGCTATTGCTATGGCAGTTACACAAGAATCATTCAGTCACCTGCCTGCTAATGAACTCAATCCCAATCCCCACCCCGATGAATGCTGAGACTCAGACCCTGTCTGCTGCAAACAAACAAACAAACAAACAAAAACACCTTTTAAATTGCCACACTCCTGGAAGGGGCTCCAGTAGGGTTACCATATTTGACAAATAAAAAAAGAGGACCCTCCATGGGGCCCTGGCCCCGCCCATTTCCCCACCCCCCCGCCCCGCCCCAACTCCACCCCTTC
>NC_048306.1:50113506-50211605 GCF_013100865.1 Trachemys scripta elegans | reverse complement strand
CCGGACATGTCCGGGAAAATTGGGACATGCCGGGCCAGCCGTGCGGGTGCTCGGGGGTCGGGCCGGGGGCTTGGGGGCCGGGCCGGGCCGGCTGAGCGGGGCCGGGGGCTCCGGGGACGGGCCGGCGGTGCGGTGCCTGGCCGGGGGCTCGGGGGCTCCAGGGCTGGGCCGGGCCGGGGGCTCGGCCGGGGTTTGGGGGGGCCGGGGACTCGGGGGCTGGGCTGGGCCGGGGACTCGGGGGCCGGGCCGGCACCGGCGGCTCGGGGGCCGGGCCGGCGGTGCCAGGCCGGGCCGGGGGCTCGGGGGACGGGCCGGCGGCGCCGGAGGACGGGCTGGGGACCGGCAGTGCAGTGCCGGGGGTGCTCGGACGGGGGCCCGGGGGCCAGGCCGGGGACTGCAGTGCTGGGTGGGCCGGGGGTGGTCGGCCGGGCCTGGGGCCGGCACCCCAGGGCCAGGGCCAGCCTGGGCCGCGCCTCCTCCCCCCACACTCCCCCTTACCTGCTTCAGGCTTCCCGCGACTCAAATGTTTGCGGGAAGCAGGGGAGGGAACGGAGACTTTGGGGCGGGGGCGGAGTTGGGGCGGGGCTGGGGGCGGGGCCGGGGCCTCGTGGAGTGTCCTCCTTTGGGAGGCACAAAATATGGTAACCCTAGGCACAGGGCGCTCCGTGGCCAGGGGCGGGACGCGCAGGAGGAGGTGGTGGCGGGAGGGGGGCCGGGGGCCGCACCAGGCAGGGCCGGGGGAGAGACACAGCTCCAAATATTGGTGGAGCAGGGACTCCAGCCCTGAATATTCATAGAGCCCAGGCACCACAAGAGAAAATAACTCACCGCCCATGTCAGCTAGTCCAGCGCCCTGCACTGAAGCAGAACCAAATAGACCGTCCTTGACAGGGGTTTGTCCAACCTGATCTTAAAAAGTCCAGTGACTGGGATTCCACAGCCTCCCTTGGAAGCCTGTTCCAGAGTTTAACTACCCTGAGAGTTAGAAAGATTTTCCTAATATCTAACCTAAATCTCCCTTGCTGCAGATTAAGCCCATTACTTCTTGTCCTACCTTCAGAGGACATGGAGAACATTTGATCCCCATCCTCTTTATAATAGCCCTTAATATTCTGAAAACTGTCCTTCTCAGGTCCCCCACCCTCAGTCTTCTTTTCTTGAGACTAAACCTGCCCAGTTTTCTTAACCTTTCCTCACAGGGCAGGTTTTCTAAACCTTTGATCATTTTTGTCGCTCTCCTTGGGACTCTCTCCAATTTGCTGAATTTTTTCTAAAGCTGAGGCCTGTTCTCTCTTTCAGGTGACATTGTAAATAAGAAGCCGGCAGCAATATCTCCCGTCAATGTAAACAAACTTGTTTGTCTTAGCGATTGACAGAATAAGAAGTAGGACTGAGTGGACTTGTAGGATCTAAAGTTTTACACTGTTTTGTTTTTGAGTGCAGTTATGTAACCAAAAAAAATCTGCATTTGTAAGTTACACTTTCACAATAAAGAAATTGCACTTCAGTACTTGTATGAGGTGAATTGAAAAATACTATTTATTTTATCATTTTTACAGTGCATATATTTACAATAAAAAATAATAATATAAAGTGAGCACTGTGCACTTTGTATTCTGTGTTGTAATTGAAATCAATATTGAAAATGTATAAAAACATCCAAAAATATTTAATAAATTTCAGTTGATTGTTATAAGTGCGATTAATCGTGGTAATTTTTTTGAGTTAATTGTGTGAGTTAACTGCCATTAATTGACATCTCTATTAATAATTTGTTCCGATCTTTCCAGGAATCAAAGTTAGAATGACTGGTTGGTTTATAATTTCCCGGGTCCTCTTTGTTTCCTTTTTAAAGATAGGTACTATGTTTGCCCTTCTCCTGTCCTCTAGGACCTCACCCTCCTCCATACTTTCTCAAAGATAATTGCTAATGGTTCTAAGATAGCTTCAGCTGACTTGAGTACATTCATTAGTTTCTGTATTTCTAATGTGTCCTGTTTAGTTCAACTCCTCTCTGAGCAAAAGAGACAGTCTTTCCACATGTGCAAGTCTTTCTGTCATATCTATATTCGGTTCATAGATTTGTAGATTCCAAGGCCAGAAGGCACCACGATGAACATCCATCTGACCTCCTGTATAGCACATGCCAGAGAACTGCCCCCCAAAAAATACTTCCTAGAGCAGAGCTTTTAGAAAAACATCCAGTCTTGATTTTAAAATGGTCAGTGATTGAGAATCCACCACAACCCTTAGGTAAGTTGTTCCGAGGGTTAATTATCCTCACTGTTAAAAATGTATGCCTTATTTCAAGTCTGAATTTGTCTAGCTTCAACTTCCAGCCATTGGATCATGTTAGACCTTTCTCTGCTTGATTGATTAATTATTAATAAATAATTGAGGTTTTAGTTTCCCTTTAAAGCTGGATGGGCCCTAATTAGGATTTCTTGAGCTCCCTTCATGCAGGAGTATCAGATTCATCCCAGTGAGTGGGCCAAATTCCATTTTTAGTGCAGGGTTGAGGGAACTACAGAGTTACCCAGTTCCTTCTGATAACAAATGGGGGAGGAGGGCGGGGAGGTTATACAAAGATTGAGAGTGGAATGGGGCTCCTACACAGTAACTTAAATTTTTGGTGATTATCATTATTATTTAGTTGTAGTAGTGCCAGTCATGGACTAGGACCCTATTGTGTTAGGCACTGTACAAACAGAACAAAAATACAGTCCTTGCCTAAAAAAGCTTACAAGCTTAGGAAAATTACTGTTGCATTCTGTGTCACTTTGTAGGGAAAAAAATTATACCAGGGACTTTTAGTGCAACTGCTCTTTCTTCTGTTGTTTATTTGGCTATTTATACATGTGATTGTCCAATTTGTGCGGGGCATTATGCAATTATAGGTGTAACAGTTGCACACATAAAATGATTTGACAATCTGGCTTTTGAAGTGTCACCGTTAGGCATAAGAGTTAACACATCATTGAGATGAGTAGAGCAGTGATCACCTATCAGAGCTAGTATTTCAGGCTGTCAGCAGACTCAGGAAGATGACATGGCATTGGTTTTGCATCAGTTGCACTCAGTTTGTTGGTGGAAGGCAATCTTCACCACCAGGAGGCCTTGGAGCTTGCTTTGGGGTTTAAATGGAAGAGTGGTTTCTGCAAAATCTGAATCTGTACTGAGCACCAGCTGTTTGACATCCTGTGCTGGCATCACAAATGACTGCACTTCTCCATAAGGAGGGGGGCATCAGCAAGAATCAGAGATGAGCCCATTTGTGCTCTGCTGTGTGTGTTTAGCTGGGTTTCAGTGGCTACTCAGCACATCTGACTCTGTGTTACTGAGTGACTCTGTGTGTGCCTCTGCTTGGTATTTGGGCGGGCGTGTTTTTCAAACACAGTGTGGTGCTGTCCAGAAGAGGTAAACAGCCTCCTTGGACACATTCCCTGCATCTCTAACATTCAGGTTACTGTTCTGGAATGTGACCCAGACAAAGAGGAGCTTATTCTTATCACAAAGAAGAGAAGGGGGTGTTTTTACTGCTCTACCCCCTGCTGTTGTGACCCTCAGGCTGCTCCCACTTGAGCCTGTGGCAGATCAAGAGTAAGGGTGTGCATACACCTGAGAGCCCATGGAAACACCCACTTGGTGCTCGCAATCAGGAGTGTGGGTACAAAGAAACCCCTTGTTAGTGCCCACAACCTAAGGGCTCCTGTCCTGTTAGGGAGCTGGGTGAAGGGAGGCGCAGTGTCTTTGGCAGGGGGGCGGGGAAGAGAGGGGACACCTGCAATTAGGGTGACCAGATGACAAAACTGAAATATTGGGATGTGGGGGGGGAGAGAGGGGCGCGGCGGAGAAAAAAAAAAAAGCCGCCGGAGCGCCCCCCCCCCCCACCAGTTCGCCTTGTCTCCACCTCCCCCTGTAGGTGAAGATGCCCAGCTGGTGCAATCCCGCGGGCAGCCCCAGAGTGGGGGCAGCAGGCCCCAGCCCCCCCGTCCCGCTCGGGTCCCGCAGGGCGGGGTTTCCCTACAGCCTGCCCTGTGGGGTGGCACAATCCAGTCACCCCGACTGTGCCCGGGCCCGGCCCATGCCCAGCTTCCCCACAGAGCACCGCAGGCGGCGGCCCCGGAGTGGGGGCAGCAGGCCCCAGCCCCCCCGTCCCGCTCGGGTCCTGCAGGGGAATAAACGGGGCTGCCGCTGCCTCCGCCCCGGGGTGGGGTTTCCCTACAGCCCGCCCTGCGGGGCGTCGCACACGTGGCGGGAGGTGAAGCCCCGTCGGAGTCCCCATGCGGGCAGCTGCTCCCCCCACCCCTGCCCATGGGCGTGTACAGGGAGCCGGTTCCTCAGGCCAGACCCGAGGCTGCCCCTGCAGGTACCGCCCCACCCTCCTGCCGCTGCGCTCGACCAGGACCCTCCTGCAGCTCCCAGCCCAGCTGCTCTCGGGCTCCGTCGCCCCGGCCCCGCAGCAGGGGCTGCTCCACTCCGCCCGCCTGGGACACTCGCCCCCGCAGCCCCTCTCCGCCCCACGCGTGTCTCCAGCCTGTGTCGCCCACCCGGGTCCTGCCCGCTCTGCGCTGCCCCTGACCCACCGCGCTGCCCCACGGGCTGCAGGGCTGAAGCAGCCTCCGTGCTGTGCTCCCAGCCCCGGCCATGGCCCATGTGCAACTTAGCGCTGCTCAGGCTGCTGCACACGGAGGGGCGTCTCCTCCCCAGGCCTGGCTCAGGATCCAATGGGGCAGTGAGGGGGCAGGGATTTGGCGAGGGGTCCAATGGGGGATGGAGGGGGCGGAGTCGGGGAGTGGGGGCGAGAGCCCCTCCGGGCTCCACCTGTGTGCCGGACCGGAGGGCAAAATTGCTTGTTTGTCCCATGTCCTGACCGAACATGGGTCGGGACATAGGACAAACAAGCAAATATTGGGACAGTCCCGATAAAATCGGGACGTCTGGTCACCCTACCTGCAATCAGCTGTGACTTTCACACTGCACAGCCAATCCATGGGGATTGATCAAACACGCACTAAAGTCAGTGGAAAGATTCCTACTGATTTCTATTGGCTTTGGATCAGGCTCTGAGGGACAAATTCTATTCACAGACATTCCTAGGGAAGGAATAGACTCATAGACTTTAAGGTCAGAAGGGACCATTATGATCTTCTAGTCTGACCTCCTACACAATGCAGGCCACAGAATCTCACCCACCCACTCCTGTAACAAACCCCTGACCTATGTCTGAGCTATTGAAGTCTTCAACTTGTGGTTTAAAGACTTCAGGGTGCAGGGAATCCTCCAGCAAGTGACCCGTGCCCCACACTGCAGAGGAAGGCAAAAACCCCCCAGGGCCTCTGACAATCTGCCCTGGAGAAAAATTCCTTCCCGACCCCAAATATGGCGATCAGCTAAACCCTGAGCATGAGGGCAAGACTCACAAGCCAGACACCCAGGAAAGAATTCTCTGTAGTAACTCAGATCCCACCCTATCTAGTGTCCCATCACAGGCCATTGGGCATATTTAGCGCTAATAGTCAAAGATCAATTAATTGCCAAAATTAGGCTATCCCATCATACCATCCCTTCCATAAACTTATCAAGCTTAGTTTTGAAGCCAGATATGTCTTTTGCCTCCACTACTCCCCTTGGAAGGCTATTCCAGAACTTCACTCCTCTGATGGTTAGAAACCTTTGTCTAATTTCAAGTCTAAACTTCCTGATGGCCAGTTTATATCCATTTGTCCACATTGGTACTGAGCTTAAATAATTCCTCTCCCTCCCTGGTATTTATCCCTCTGATATATTTATAGAGAGCAATCATATCTCCCCTCAGCCTTCTTTTGGTTAGGCTAAACAAGCCAAGCTCTTTGAGTTGCCTTTCGTCAGACAGGTTTTCCATTCCTCGGATCATCCTAGTAGCCCTTCTCTGTACCTGTTTCAGTTTGAATTCATCCTTCTTAAACATGGGAGACCAGAACTGCACACAGTATTCCAGATGAGGTCTCACCAGTGCCTTGTATAATGGTACCAGCACCTCCTTATCGCTACTGGAAATACCTCGCCTGATGCATCCCAAGACCGCATTAGCTTTTTTCACAGCCGTATCACATTGGCGGCTCGTAGTCATCCTGTGATCAACCAATAATCTGAGGTCCTTCTCCTCCTGTTACTTCCAAGTGAAGCGTCCCCAGTTTATAACAAAAATTCTTGTTATTAATCCCTAAATGCATGATCTTGCACTTTTCACTATTAAATTTCATCCTATTACTATTACTCCAGTTTATAAGGTCATCCAGATCTTCCTGTAGGATATCCCGATCCCTGTCTGTATTGGCAATACCTCCCAGCTTCGTGTCATCCGCAAACTTTATTAGCCCATTCCCACGTTTTGTGCCAAGGTCAGTAATAAAAAGATTAAATAAGATTGGTCCCAAAACCGATCCCTGAGGAACTCCACTAGTAATCTCCTTCCAGCCTGACAGTTCACCTTTCAGTCTGACCCATTGTAGTCTCCCCTTTAACCGTTTCTTTATCCACCTTTCAATTTTCATATTGATCCTCAACTTTTCCAATGTAGCTAATAATTCCCCATGTGGAACCGTATCAGATGCCTTACTGAAATCGAGGTAAATTAGATCCACTGCATTTCCTTTGTCTAAAAGATCTGTTACCTTCTCAAACAAGGAGATCAGGTTGGTTTGGCATGATCTACCTTTTGTAAAACCATGTTGTATTTTGTCCCAATTACGATTGACCTCAATGTCCTTAACTACTTTTTCCTTCAAAAATTTTTCCAGGACCTTGCATACTACAGATGTCAAACTAACAGGCCTGTAGTTACCCGGATCACATTTTTTCCTTTCTTAAAGATAGGAACTATGTTAGCAATTCTCCAGTCATACGGTACAACCCCTGAGTTTACAGATTCATTAAAAATTCTTGCTAATGGGCTTGCAATTTCATTGCCAGTTCCTTTAATATTCTTGGATGAAGATTATCTGGGCCCCCCAATTTAGTCCCATTAAGCTGTTCGAGTTTGGCTTCTACCTCAGATGTGCTAATATCTACCTCCATATCCTCATTCCCATTTGTCATCCTATCATTATCTCTGAGCTCCTCATTAGCCTCATTAAAGACTGAGGCAAAGTATTTGTTTAGATATTGGGCCATGCCTAAATTATCCTTAACCTCCACTCCATCCTCAGTGTTTAGGTCCCACTTCTTCTTTCTTTGTTTTCTTCTTATTTATATGGCTATAGAACCTTTTACTATTGGTTTTAATTTCCTTTGCAAGGTCCAACTCTACATGGCTTTTGGCTTTTCTCACTTTATCCCTACATGTTCTGACCTCAATAAGGTAGCTTTCCTTGCTGATCCCTTATCTGATGGGTAGAGAGGCTGGGAACCAGGACTCCAGGGTGCTCTGCTTGGCTCTCTTACTGATTTACATGGTAATCATTTGGCAAAGTTGGACCTCCATTACCTCATCTGTAAAAGGGAATAATAAACCATACTCCAAATGTCATGCACAACCTCAAGGCTTCAAAAGCATGGCATACTTTGCTTAAAAAGTCAAATATAAACGATAACGGTTTACATTGATTGAGGTAACTCTGGGTTGTCTGTTGTAGTTCACCTTGAAGCCCTGCCAATTCTGAGTTTGACTTAGGAGTCCTGGGGTCAAGCCAGAACTGATGAAAAAATGGATTTTTCCATGAAAAATGTCAACATTTTTTAGCAATTTCATTTTCATTTAAAATTGTTGTGGATTCTTTCAAGGAAAAAATCCATGTTTGGGTGTCAAAACTGGGGAGGAAAAAATCCATTTTCAGCTTTAAAGTGAAAATGGAAGTTGGTTTCATGAAAATGGCTCACCTAAGAGCCATTTTTCATCAAATAATCCTTGAAAATCTTGCAGTCAGCTGTAGGTCAAAGCACTAGCTGAGCTATTCGCTTATAACCCAGGCTGACACTGTGGTGCATGTGGAAGCAGAAATGTATTGTCTTTCATAAGAGACTTCAAATCAAAGTCCCACTGCTGTCTGGAGAGAGGGTGAAGATCTTATGGCTCATTCTGAAGAGGAACAGGGAATAATTCCAATGTCCTCCCAAGGCTTCCTCTCCCAGTAACTTAAGCTCCCATGTCTGATGCTGTGTCTCTGCTACTGCTGAACATAGAGCAGGCGCTCTTTCCTTACACTGCCAGAACCTGATTCTCTGTCACAGCCTGCCTGTCCCTTTATGCATCTCCAGTATACTGACTGAAGAAGCATCACTGGCAGGTTCTGGGGGGAATCACCTTCAGCCTAGGCAGGGTCACTACCACATGGGAATTTGTCCCCATTTTCCCTGCAGTCGCCAAGGGACTGAGGCTCCCTATGACATGCACAAAACAAACGGCAAATCAATGTGAAAGGCAGATCAGGCAATAATCTTCTTTGTGCTTTGTAACCTTTCTGAAAGTGATTTTTCCATATCGTGGAAACTCCTAGGGGGATGGGCATCCAGTCTTCAAGCACTAGGAGTCCGTCCTTGCTTAGTTTAACATTACAGCTAGCTGGGAAATGATTTTTCTTTCCCTCCCCCCGCCCAAAAAATGTTGACAAACAATGTTTCCTCAACTTTTGTCAGTAATGTTCAGGTTTTCATTGAAAAAATGAAAACAAAAAAACATTGCAGAAAACCATTCAGCTTTCAGAAAAAGGTCTGGTTGGTTGAAAAGCCATTTCCTGCTTCTGAACAACTTGTGGCCCTGATCTTGCAAACGCTTAATGGTAACTTTAGTCATGTGAGGAAAGTAATGCATGTGTTCACATCAGCAGGGTTAGAAACCTTAACCCATCCAACTGGTGTAGCTACTGGCTAGCAGATAGTATGAACCTCAGGAAGAACTGTGTTGATGCCTTTGAGTGGCAATTGGATTGCAGTAATGCGGCAAAAAATGCAGTAGAGGATTGGTATATCCTGCACCCTCAAAGTTT
Organism: Trachemys scripta elegans; assembly: GCF_013100865.1. Classification (NCBI taxonomy): domain Eukaryota; kingdom Metazoa; phylum Chordata; order Testudines; family Emydidae; genus Trachemys; species Trachemys scripta. The sequence goes on along the minus strand of NC_048306.1, from coordinate 50,202,639 downwards.
ACTTATTTTCCCTCTCTGAGGTTGAGGCTTGTAAGTATTGTGCATTTTTAATGTTGTGTGCATGTGTTGCTGTATGCCAAATTGTGTTATCTGGCTGTGTGCTGCATTGCCTGTACAGATTTGTCTTTCAAAAGCAGGATATGAAGCAAATGTATTGGAATGGCAAATTGTGGAAATAAGCAGGAAATAACTGCGTTTCTTTGCTAGGAATGATTTCCTGGGCTGGGAGGTACCTCCAGTCCTGTTCATTGTTTCAGCATCCAGGAGGATGGAGGAGTGGGAGCAGGTCTGGGGATGGGCTAACAGCAGCCAGGGATCACAGCTTGTGTAACTAATGATCCTGTTTCTCATGTTGCCTCTTTATCAGCACCAAGGCATGAGGCAGGCATCTAGCAAGGAGCCTAGAAGGGGATCCTGTGTCAGCTAAATAGAGGGCCTGACCTCTATCCATTTATCACCCTGATGTGTAACAGTAGAGACTAAAAGCTGACAAGCGGCTAAGCCCACGGGAAGGAGAGGGAAAGGAGCAGGAGTCCGTCCAGTGGACCCTGAAAATCAGTAGACTATTGCTGCGTTGACAGAGGAGAAATAACCAAACGATTGAGGGGCTAATTAGGGGAAACTTCTGACTCCAGACCCAAAACTAGGGAGCAGCCCTAGCAAAATAACATATCACATATGGGCAGCATACAGGATCTATACAGCATTCATCCACTACTACAGCAGTGCAGAGCTGTCAAAAAAGCACAGGTAAGACCCATCCATGCTGAGGTTTACAGCTCGGATCTGATAAGATGAACTAAGCCAGGGCTTTTATAGGTCACTAGAAAGGGAGAGGGGGCATGGGAAGTCCCTTTGCCCCAACCTAGTGCATCCACACAGGAGGCAGCCATAGTGTGAATGGATGATGGCAGGACGGGAGTGCTAGCTCTGCCAGCAGCATTAGCAGCGCCATAGGAAACCAAAGCCCCTTCCACCTGCTCCTGGCCACCAGACAGCACCAGCATGAGAGCACAGGGCAGTATGGGCCATGGCAATCCCACTGCTTACAGCACTCCCCACAGTGACGCTGGAGTCATTTTGCCTTACATGGGAGTAGTGCCTCCAGGCACCACGGCTCAGACACTGCCTATCCTCTCTGCGGTGGGGTATATAAACCCACACTGTAGCAGTCATGGAAGGGACCTTCCCCAGCTGTGACTAAGTGCCACTGTCTTCACTGGAGCCAGGATTTCTCTTTATGTATTCTGTATTTCCCAGGTGTGAGTGGAAATAGCCCAAAGGTGAAAGTATGGCCCCATTATAACCAACAGAATAAGGCCCTTTGCTATGGAAATGCTTAGGTAACTACAGTGGTTTTGATGTGCTCCAGCTTTTATCTATTATTTAATTATTAAAACATATACAAAGATCGTTGACCCCTTTCCTGTCTAACACTTCAGTCATGGGACAGGCTTCCAAAAAACCAAAATTCTTTGTCCCGTGCCACCTAACACTGGCTCTGCTAGAGAGGATGAAGTAGAGGCCCACAGACAATGAACATGTTTCAGGAAACACAATAGCTAAAAGTAAAGGACAGAAAAGAATAGCTGAACATCCAGGAACGGAAATGACTCATTTCAGGAGCAGCCATTTTAACAAGACAAAGAAAAGGACCCCAGTTGTTAGCCATGTGGCTTTGGCAGCAGGTCAGTACATTGTTCACTGCCAGGACTTCCAAAGCTGGCCTTGTGTCGTGGTTTGGCCTGCTATCGCTAACCGGTGGGTCTGGTGCCCAGTGGCTGTTTTCTACTGGGCATGTTCATTTTACTACAGCAACTTGAAATTTCATGTGGACTTTCGAAGTTGACACCTATCCTGACGGGTCATAGCATTGGCAGAAGACAGCAGAAGGGGACATACTGGCTGATCCCCTCCTTTTTGGAGACTATCCCCCTTCCACAAACACTCCTCCAAAGAGCTTTCTAGAGCAAAGTGAAGCTTGTAAAGCTAGTGATGGGTGACCTCAGAAGGACTGAAGAATCTGCTCAGTGGTCAGACAGACTAGATACTTATCTAAATGTAGCCACGCTTTCTGATGCCACCTTTCCTTACTCTCCTCTCCAGAATGCTCAGCTATCTTCATCCCACAACTGTCTAGTAGGCTGTCCCTCTTTCCACCCCCTGATACCTTTGAAGGTCCCACCGTGAGGGTCCAGCAGATCTGGCAGCCTCTCTGCTAGGCCCTTTCTACTGCAGAGCAGAAGTTTTGCCAACTCATCCCAGAACACATTGTGCACCCCACAACAAGTGAGATTTTAACTCCACAGTGAGGGCCTGATCCAAAGCTGGCTGAAGCCAATGAAGAGTCTTTTCACCGAGTTCTATATGTTTTGGATCAGTGCCCAACAGAAAGGTTGCCAGAGCTCATCCCTGGGAACTCTAAACATAATAGGATTGCTGTCTGGAAGCTGTGGTCACAGAGGAAAGTCCTCATCCAACATTGTAAAATGGTTCTGAATGAGTGTAGTTCTGTGGACCGGCCATAGTTAGTGTCCATTCTTAGGGCTTGTCTACATGGAGAAATTGATCAGAATAGCTATTGCTGAATAGGAACATTCTTAGTCTGGAACAGTCATTGCACTTTAAATTCACTCCCTACCTTAGTCCGGAATAACTTCCTCATATAGACGAGCCCTTAGCTTTATTCTAGGCCTTATGCTCATCCTGAATAAATTCCTGCCTCTCCAGCAATATGCAGTGATAAAACAGCCTTCCTGGGAGTATGCTATCTCCTGAAGAAAGTGCTTCTCAGGATGTACTGATGAGGGCATGGCATTGCTTCTGGGTGTATCTAATTAGTAACGTGCTGCAGCACAATACCCTTGCAGTCCATCTGTCAACAACATCCTCATGTGGAGGGCAGCATGGATTGTCATAGAGATTCCCCACAACTGTAATTCTGGGAAATCCCAAAGTTCCTGGAAGTCTTCATCTCCCCTGAAACAGGAGCACTGAAGAAAACACCAAGTGCATGCCATGAGAGCTTTGTCATGGGAGGACGCATTGTAAAAACATACTCTGTAGGCAGGGCCGGCTTTAGCAGGTGCGGAGCCCCACGCCGGAACACGAATTGTCTCGCGCGCACCCCTCCCCAACTCCGCCCTGGCCCCTCCCCGACCCCGCCCCCTCACTGCCCCATTGGATCCCTCCCCAAATCCCCGCCCTGGCCCCGCCTCTTCCCCAAGCACGCCTCATTCCTCCTCCTAACCCCTCCCTCCCAGGCTTGTGCTGATCAGCTGTATGGCAGCGCAAGCGCTGGAGGGAGGGGGGAGAAGCAGGATGCAGCTTTTTTTTTTTTTTTTTTCCGCTCCGCCGGCAGCCCTGGACGTTGCGGGGCCCTCTTAGGTGTGGGGCCCCATTCCGGGGAATCGGCTGAATCGGCTTAAAGCCGGCCCTGTCTGTAGGAAGTGACTGTAATTAAACTCTGGGGAATGATGAATCCCAGACTTCTCGCCAGCAAAGGAACCAGCTGAGAGGTTATGAGATACCATCGCCACATTTGCAATATATTTGGGGGTATACTGGGTAGATAGAACAAGAGTTGTATATCAGAAGTAGGGCTGGCTGGAAACTGGAATTCCTGTTCCGTGGAAATTTCTGAAATTTAAAAAAAAACCACTGAATGAAAAATTGAAATTTCAGAGTTCCCTGTGGATCAGGAACTCCAAAATTTAATTTAAAAAATGACATTTAATTCTGACCTTTCTAAATGTTTCAGAGGCTCCCGGAGCTGCCCAGCTCACCAAACAGGCAGTGGAGCATCTCTCAGACCTCAGGAGCCTTGACTCCAGGGTAATCTGCCTGGTAAGCTGGCCCGGAGCGGGAGAGCACAAGTTCACCATAGAATCATAGAAGATTAGGGTTGAAAGAGACCTCAGCAGGCCATCTAGTCCAACCCCCTGCTCAAAGCAGGACCAACCTCAACTAAATCATCCCAGCTAAGGCTTTGTCAAGCTGGGCTTTAAAAACCTCTAAGGATGGAGATTCTACCACCTCCCTAGGTAACCCATTCCAATGCTTCACCACCCTCCTAGTTAAATAGTGTTTCCTAATATCCAACCTAGACCTCCCCCACTGCAACTTGAGACCATTGCTCCTTGTTCTGTCATCTGCCACCACTGAGAACAGCCGAGCTCCATCCTCTTTGGAGCCTCCATTCCAGGCAGGCTGCCAGGGAGCTGCAGAGCAGGGAATGATTTTCTCACAAAAGTACCATTTCCCCACAGAAAAATTTGATTTTGCATAAATTTAAATTTCCACCAGAAAATCATTTGGTTGGAAAATTCCCGACCAGCTCTAATCAGACGCAGGGTCAGTATATATGTGTGAGTGTGGAGATAGTTAATATCTCTAAAGCTTGCCATCTAATGAAATGTAAGTAATAGTATCTGTTGTGTTCTTCATAAGTTTGTAGGGTCAATAAAGTTGTTGCTGTTATTCACTGAAAACGGTTTTCTGTCAGCAGCAGTTTGCAGTAGTCTCATAGACTTTGAGGCCAGAAAGGACCATCATGATCACCCAGTCCAACCTCCTTTCAAATTGCAGGCCACAGAACCTCACCCACGCACTCCTGTAACAGACCCCTAACCTCTGGCATAGGCGCAGACACTGTGGGTGCTCTGGGGCTGGAGCACCCATAGGGAAAAATCGGTGGGTGCTCTGCACCCACCGGCAGCCAAGGCCCCCCCCCCCGTCCCACCTCATCTCTGCCTCTGCCTCCTCCCCTAAGCGTGCTGCGTCCCCGCTTCTCCGCCTAACTCCCAGCACTTGCCGCCACAAAACAACTGTTTTGCTGCATAACAAGCTCTGGGAGGGAGGAGGGAGAAGCGGGAACGCAGCGCGCTCAGGGGAGGAGGCGGGAAAGAGGCAGGGCCAGGGCGGGGATTTGGGGAAGGGGTTGGAATAGGGGCAGGTAGGGGGCAGAGTTGGAGCAGGGATTTGGGGAAGGGGTTGGAATGAGGGCGGGGCAGGGGTGGAGTCGGGGCGGGGCTGGGGCAGAGGGGAGTTAAGCACCCACCGGCGCCAACAGAAGTCGGCGCCTGTGACCTCTGGCTGAGTTACTGAAGTCCTCAAATCTTGATTTAAAGACTTCAAGTTACAGAGAATCCACCATTTACACTAGTTTAAACATGCAAGTGACCAGTGCCCCACGCTGCAGAGGAAGGTGAAAAAACTCCCAGGGTCTCTGCCAATCTGACGAAGAGAAAAATTCCTTCCTGATGCAAATATAACGATCAGTGAGACTGTGAGCATGTGGGCGAGACCCACCCGCCAGACACCTGGGAAAGAATTATCTGTAGTAACTCAGAGTCCACCCTGTCTAGGGTCCCATCTCTGGCCATTGGAGGTGTTTGCTAATAGCAGTCGAGGATAGGCCATATGCTATTGCAGACAATCTCATTCAGACAGTTCCGTCACTGGACAAATGGATAAAGTAACAGACAAATTAATCTTACCGTCTATGCTTTGGGTCATTCACCCTATTTGGAAAACAATATGGGACCCTGTTTTCCTTCAGTGTCAATAAGTGAAATCCCTTCATCCCAGGAGCATGAACTGTGGAAGCTGAGAGTTTTCGCACAGCCTCTGCTCCTTGCCTGTAGGTGTCTTCGCTCTTATCTGATTACTGATCCCCTGGAGAGGACTAGCTGCAGGAGGTGATATGGCCTAGCACTTTTGATACATTCTGTCTGGCATCCTGGGAAGGAAATTTCCTCCCCGGTGTCTCTTGTCTGGAAGATGGGCCCCGCAGGTCACCATTTGTTACCCATAATTTTAGCGGAGCAGTGGGAGGAAAGAGCCCTGCTAGATGAAAATGAAGAACAAAAAGGCCACTTAAGAGAATGAAATATAAGGCAGAAAGAGAGATTGAGACAGACAGGAAAAGGAGTTCCATGGGCAGCCTTTTGTGACTCTCACCAGGGACCAGATCCCAAGCCCAGTGAAGTGAATGGGAGTCTTTCCATTGACTTCAATGTGCTGTGCATCACTCAGGGATCGTCAGAGCTGGAAACTGGAAATGGATGGGGGGTTATTCCACAGAGAACTTTGACAGAAACAAGAAAAGTTCACTTTTGACAACATTTTCAGTAGCAATTGTTGACTTTTCGTCCAACACATTTTTCTGACTAAAAGTTGACATTTTGCACTGAAATGATCATTTTTTCATTTCTACTCTGTTCCCCACTCCACCCCCCAGTTTTCTGACCAAAAAATGTTTTAAAAAATTGAGGAAAGCAGGCACTTTCCATGAAATTTTTTCATTTCTTTGACAACCCAGTTTTCCGTCCACAAAAGCTTTCCATGGAAATTTTTCAACCAGCCCTAATACTAACACTTCTCCCAAGTTCACCTATATATTGCAATGCTCCTGAGACTTTTTGAAGACCATTGTGTTCCATGTAGAGACAGTTTTGCTTCTAGTTCACATACAGTGTCCTCCATATTTCTCATCCCCTGTCATAAATTAAGGAGAATTTGTGTGAATATAAAAGCATAATACATAAAATCTCAACAGCTCCTGATGCTTATACACAACATGAAGTCACAATCCCTTGGAGAGCATAGATCATAGAAACTTTGGGCTGGAAGGGACCTCAGCAAAGCATCAAGTTCAGCCCCCTGCACTGAGGCAGGACCAAGTAAACCTAGACCATGCCTGTTAAGTTTTGATTCAAGCTATTCTTAAAAACCTCCAATGATGGCGATTCCACAACCTCCCTCAGAAACCTATTCCACAACTTAACTACCTTTATAATTTGAAAGTTTTTCTTAACATCTAACCTACATCTCCCTGGCTGCAGATTAAACCCATTATTTCTTATCCTACCTTCAGTGGACATGGAGAACAATTGATCACCGTCCTCTGTATAACAGCCCTTAATATATTTGAAGACTATCAGGTCCCCCCTTCAGTCTTCTTTTCTCAACACTAAACATGCCCAGTTGTTTTAACCTTTCCTCATAGATCGGGTTTTCTAAACTTTTTACATTTTGTTGCTCTCCTCTGGACTCTCTCCAATTGTCCGCATCAAGTGTGGCACCAAGATTTGGACACAGTACTCCAGCTGAGGACTCACCTGTGCTGAGTAGAGCTGCCCAATGACCTCCCATGTCTGACATAGAACACACCTGTTTAGCACACTCCAGGCCCTGGTCTACACTACGAGTTTAGGTTGAATTTAGCAGTGTTAGATCGATTTAACCCTGCACCCGTCCACATGACGAAGCCATTTTTGTCAACTTAAAGGGCTCATAAAATCAATTTCTGTACTCCTTCCCGACAAGGGGATTAGCACTGAAATTGACATCGCCGGGTCGAATTTGGGGTAGTGTAGACGCAATTCGACGGTATTGGCCTCCGGGAGCTATCCCAAAGTGCTCTATTGTGACCACTCTGGACAGCACTCTCAACTCAGATGCACTGGCCAGGTAGACAGGAAAAGCCCCGCGAACTTTGAATTTCATTTCCTGTTTGACCAGCGTGGTGAGCTGATCAGCACAGGTGACCATGCAGAGCTCATCAGCACAGGTGACCATGCGGTCCTAGAATTGCAAAAGAGCTCCAGCATGGACCGAACGGGAGGTACTGGATCTGATCGCTGTTTGGGGAGATGAATCCGTACTATCAGAACGCCGTTCCAAAAGACGAAATGCCAAAATATTTGAAAAAATCTCCAAGGGCATGATGGGCAGAGGCTACAACAGGGACCCGCAGCAGTGCTGTGTGAAAATTAAGGAACTCAGACAAGCCTACCAAAAAACCAAAGAGGCAAACGGATGCTCCGGGTCAGAGCCCCGGACATGCCGCTTCTATGATGAGCTGCATGCAAATCTAGGGGGGCCCCCTACCACTACCCCACCCCTGTCCATGGACACCTGCAAAGAGGGAGTCTCGTGCAACAAGGATGAGGCTTTTGAGGATGAGGAAGATGAGGAGGAGGAGGAGGAAGAAGAGGAGGAGGAGGATAGCGCACAGCACGCAAGCTGAGAAACCATTCTCCCAGACATCCAGGAACTGTTTATCACCTTGGAGCCAATACCCTTCCAACCCTCCCAAGGAAGGCTCATGGACCATGAAGCCAGAGAAGGCACCTCTGGTGAGTGTACCTTTGTAAATATAATACATGGTTTAAAAGCAAGCATGTTCAATGATTAATTTGCCCTGAAGACTTGGGATGCATTCGCGGCCAGTACAGCCCCTCCTTTTAAATGGCCAACTCAACAGGTGCTTGGTATGGGAAAGGAGGGTGCTGCTGTTTGAAACCATTCCCACATGTTATGAAGGTTGAAGAAGCTGAAAGACTCTGGCTTACCATGGCTGCCTGTAAGCCAAATTCTGTTGCCCGGCCCTGCATGTGTGATCTCTCACACCAAACGGCAGGCCCTCAATATAAGAGGCAAAATGCAACCTTTTACTGAAAGCACATGTGCTATGTAATGTTAACATCTTGGTTCACCATGAAAGAGTCTACCCATTGTTCTCTAAAATGTGTCTTTTTAAATACTCGTCTCCCTTTCTTTCCTCCCACAGCTGCAAATGTTTCAACGCTACCCCTATCATCTCCATCCCAAAGGCTAGCGCAGATAAGAAGGTGAAAAAAACGCACTCACGATGAAATGTTCTCTGAGCTCAGGCAGTCCTCCCACACTGAAAGAGCTCAGCAGAATGCGTGGAGGCAAACAATGTCAGAGTCCAGGAAAGCAGAAAATGAATGCAAGGACAGGAGGGACAAACGAGATGAAAGGTGGCGGGAGCAAGAAGAGAGATGGCGGCAGCACGATGAGCAGAGGCAGGATGCAATGCTGAGGCTACTGGGGGATCAAACTGATATGCTCTGGCGTTTGGTAGAGCTGCAGGAAAGGCAGCAGGAGCACCATCCGTGACAACATGGAGAAATTCACTATCGAGACAGGAGCAGGAGAGCAGAGCTGCAGCGGAAGCGGTGGATGATGATGGGATGCCACGAGAATAGATATTTATAAAGAACAGAACATAAAAACATAAGAACGGCTGTACCGGGTCAGACCAAAGGTCCATCTAGCACAGTATCCTGTCTACCGACAGTGGCCAATGCCAGGTGCCCCAGAGGGAGTGGACCTAACAGGCAATGATCAAGTGATCTCTCTCCTGCCATCCATTTCCATCCTCTGACAAACAAACCCATCCTGGCTAATAGCCATTAATGGACTTAACCACCATGAATTTATCCAGTTCTCTTTTAAACGCTGTTATAGTCCTAGCCTTCACAACCTCCTCAGGTAAGGAGTTCCACAAGTTGACTGTGCACTGCGTGAAGAAGAACTTCCTTGTATTTGTTTTAAACCTGCTGCCTATTGATTTCATTTGGTGACCCCTAGTTTTTGTATTATGGGAATAAGTAAATAACTTTTCCTTATCCACTTTCTCCACATCACTCATGATTTTATATACCTCTATCATATTCCCCCTAAGTCTCCTCTTTTCCAAGCTGAAGAGTCCTAGCTTCTTTAATCTCTCCTCATATGGGACCCTCTCCAAACCCCTAATCATTTTAGTTGCCCTTTTCTGAACTTTTTCTAGTGCCAGTATAAAACGATGAGAGGACCTGCGAAGTGGATTCATGGCACCAGGAGAGCAGAGTTGCAGTGGAAGTGCTGGTTGGATGACGACGGTTAGCAGTCCTACTACACCATCTGCTGAAAGCAGTATGGCATCCGCACGGAAAAAAGGCGCAAAACAATTGTCTGCCTTTGCTTTCACTGAGGGAGGGGCAACTGATGACAGGTACCCAAAACCACCCGAGACAATGTTTTTGCCCCATCAGGCATTGGGAGCTCAACCCAGAATTACAATGGGCAGTGGAGACTGCGGGAACTGTGGGATAGCTACCCACAGTGCAACGCTCCGAAAGTCGACGCTACCAACGGTACTGTGGACGCACTCCACCGACTTAATGTGCTTAGTGGGGACACACACAATTGACTGTATAAAATCGCTTCCTAAAAATCGACTTCTATAAATTTGACCTATTTTCGTAGTGTAGACATACCCCAGAATGATAATAGCCTTTTTCACAACTGCATCACTATGACAAAGTGGGATTTTATTCATCTTGTTATGTTGCATGTGAGTCTTACTGTCCTATACTAATACTCTGTGTACCTCTGTTTCCCTGTGTACTACTGTGATGTGTTTGGTCACAGAGACCCGCTTGGGATTGTCACCTGACGTGCTGGAATTACCTTTGAGCCCGTTTTCCCTGCTAGCTTGGGACTCCAGAACCCTGCCTTGTTGAGCCAGACACGCTAGCCTGCTGCAACACAGACCCAGGTTTGGTCCACGCCCCCAAAGCTGCAGACTTTAATCAAAAACTGCTCAGCAGGTCATCTATCTCCAGCACCCAGACACCCAGTTCCCAATGGGATCCAACCCCCAAATAAATCCATTTTACTCTGTATAAAGCTTATACAGGGTAAACTTATAAATTGTCCACCCTCTATAACACTGATACAGAGATATGCACAGCTGTTTGCTCCCCCCCAGGTATTAATTGCTTACTCTGGGTTTAATAATAAACAGAAGTGATTTTATTAAGAATAAAAAGTAGGATTGAAGTGGTTTCAAATAATAACAGACAGACCAAAGTAAGGTACCAAGTAAAATAAAACAAAACGCACAAGTCTAAGCCTAATACATTAAGAAACGGAATACAGGTAAATCTCACCCTCAGAGATGTTCCAATAAGCTTCTTTCACAGTCTAGACTCCTTCTTAGTCTGGGCCCAATCCTTTCCCCTGGTACAGTCCTTGTTAGTTCCATCTCAGGTGATAACTCGGGGATTTCTCCTGACTGGCAGCCCCCTTTGTTCTCTTCCACCCCCTTTTATAGCTTTGGCACAAGGCGGGAATCCTTTGTCTCTTTCTGGGTTCCCACCCCTCCTTCTAAATGGAAAAGCACCAGGTTTAAGATGGATTCCAGTACCAGGTGACATGATCACATATCACTGTAAGACCTCATTCTCCATTCTTTCAGGGCTGGCCTGCATGTATGCAGGAAGGTTTGCAAGTAAACAGAGCCCTTCACAACCAATTGTCCTGGTCAATGGGAGATTCCAAGCCACCATTAATGGCCCACACTTTACATAGTTACAATAGGACTTCAGAGTACTACTTCATATTTTCCTGCTCCATGATTTTTCCAGGGACTGAGGTGAGGCTGACCAGTCTGTAGTTCCCCAGATTCCCATTCTTCCATTTTTTAAAGATGGGCACTATATTTGCCTTTTCCCAATCATCCAGGACCTCCCCAAATCGCCACGAGTTTTCAGAGATAATGGCCAATGGCTCTGCAATCACATCCACCAACTTCCTCAGCACAGCACCCTTGAATGAATTGCATACGGCCCTATGGACTTGTGCATGTCCAGCTTTTCTAAATAGTCCTTAACCTGTTCTTTCACCACTGAGGGCTGCTCACCTCCTCCCCATACTGTGCTGCCCAGGACAGCAGTCTGGGAGCTGTCTGTGAAGACCGAGACAAAAAAAGCATCGAGTACTTCAGGTTTTTCCACATCATCTGTCACTAGGTTGCCTCCCCCATTTAGTAAGGGTCTCATCCTTTCCCTGACCTTCTTCTTGTTGTTAACCTACCTGTAGAAACCATTCTTGTTACCCTTCACATCCCTTGCTACTGCAACTCCAATTGTGCTTTGCCTTCCTGATCACACCCCTGCATGCTCGAGTTATACTCCTCCCTACTAAACTGTTCAAATTTCCACTTCTTGTAAGCTTCCTTTTTGTGTTTAAGCTCACCGAAGATTTCTCTGTTAAGCCAAGCTGGTCGCCTGCCATATTTGCTATTCTTTCCGCACATCGGGATGGTTTGTTGCTGCAACCTCAATAAGGCTTCTTTTAAATACAGCCAGCTCTCCTGGACTCCTTTCCCCCTTATATTAGCCTGCCAGAGGATCCTGCCGATCAGTTCCCTGAGGGAGTCAAAGTCTGCTTTTCTGAAGTCCAGGGTCCGTATTCTTCTGCTCTCCTTTCTTCCTTTTGTCAGGATCCTGAACTCAACCATCTCATGGTCACTGTTGCCCAGGTTGCCACCCACTTCTATTTCCCCTACCAATTCTTCCCTGTTTGTGAGCAGCAGGTCAAGAGGAGCACGGCCTTTAGTTGGTTCCTCCAGCACACCTCCAGGAAGTTGTCCCCAACACTCTCCAAAAAGCTTTCTGAATTGTCTGTGCACTGCTGTATTGCTCTCCCAGCAGATGTCAGAGTGATTGAAGTTCCCCATGAGAACTAGGGCCTGTGATCTGGAAATTTCTGTTAGTTGTGTGAAGAAAGCCTCATCTACCTCATCCTCTTGGTCTGGTGGTCTGTAGCAGACGCTCACCACGACATCACCCTTGTTGCTCTCGCCTCTAAACTTAACCCCAAGACTCTCAACAGGTTTTTCTCCAGTTTCATACTACTCTCTTACATACAGTGCAACTCCTCCACCTTTTCTCCCTGGCCTGTCCTTCCTGAACAGTTTATACCCATCCATGACAGTGCTCCAGTCATGTGAGTTATCCCACCAAGTCTCCATTATTTCAATCACATCATAGTTCCTTGACTGTGACAGGACTTCCAGTTCTTTCTGCTTGTTTCCCAGGCTTCTTGTGTTCAAGTACAGGCACCTAAGATAACTAGCCGACTGCCCTACTTTCTCAGTATGAATCAGGAGGCATCCTCTGTTGCACACTCCTCCCTATGTTTCGTCCCGGTTTCCGACTTCTCCAGTTACCTCAGGGCTTAGGTCTCCATCCCCCGATGAACCTAGTTTAAAGCCCTCCTCACTAGGTTAGCAAGCCTGCCTGCAAAGATGCTCTTCCCTCTCTTAATTAGTTGGATCTCATCTCTTCCTAGCAATCCTTCCTGGAACAACATCCAATGGTCGAAGAATCCAAAGCCCTCTCTTCCGACACCACCTGCATAACCATGCATTTACCTCCACAATTCGATGGTCCCTATCTGGGCCTTTTCCTTCAACAGGAAGGATGGGCGAGAACATGACTTGCTCCTCAAACTCCTTTATCCTTCTTCTCAATGCCACGTAGTCTACAATGACCCGCTCAAGGTCATTCTTGGCATTATCATTGATGCCCACGTGGAGAAGTAGGAAGGGGTAGCAGTCTGAGGGCTTGATCAATCTTGGCAGATACTCTGTCACATCCTGAATTCTAGCTCCAGGCAAGCAGCACACTTCTCGAGTTTCCCAGTCTGGATGGCAGATGGATGACTCCGTCCCCCTTAGGAGTTTCCCATGAGTTTCCAGAAGCAATATAAGGTTGTACCTTATTGCACAGGAATTTATAGGGCTAGTTAGACACTTGTGATGAGTTAGCGATCAGCATGTTGTATTAAACCAACAGTTGTTCTCAAACTAGGGGGCGGGACCCCTCAGGGGTTTGCAAGGTTATTACATGGGGGGTCGCAAGCTGTCAGCCTCCACTCCAAATCCCACTTTGCAGCCAGCATTTTTAATGATTTTAAATATATAAAAAAGTGTTTTCATTTATAAGGGGGGGGGTCACACTCAGAGACTATCTATGTGAAAGGGATCACCAGTACAAAAGTTTGAGAACCACTGTATTAAACTTTCCCTCTAAATACTTATCTAACTTAAGATAGTTATATTACTTGCTCCTATTGCTGTCATTGATACTTTAGTCTGTGCATTAACTATTCTGTTTGGACAAATTCCTTCTCAATCTCTTTAGGTTTATACCTTCTATAGTTCATATTTTCTGTCTTTTTTAACAATCTCCAATAGCCTGTCCTCTACCTTCCCTTCAGAACATTTATTATTAATTACTAATTATTATTGCTATTATCTGAATTGCAGTAGCACCTAGGAGCCCAGTCATGGCCCTGTTGTACAGACAAAGAACACAAAGTCAGTCCCTGGCCCAAGGAATTTACAATCTAAGTAACTAACTGTGTTTGCTTCTGTGAAATCCCCTCATAATTACTCCTTTTGGAATAATACACTATTCAAAATGTTTTCTCTTTCTCTGTCTATATAAATATTATTGCCTCTATAACATACCAAACAAATCAGACCAAAAGCAGCCTCTTGATCTCATCACTGATTTAGCTTTATAGCACACAGTATTCCCTGACAGTGCTCTTGAGCAGTTATTTGAAGAGTGGGCTTTCCTTTAACAGGGGCCACATGGTAGAGAAGCTGGTTTATAGTGTGGGTTTTGCCATGCTATGGTTTCCATCCAAGGTGGACATAGGCAGGAAGTGCTGTGAGCTAGAGAGATCATGCAAATCAATCACACAGAGCCCCTTTGCAAAGGACATTCCCAACAGGTTGGTTTCACTTAAAGCAAAAACCTAGCTACTTAGTGGTTGGATATAGCACCTAGAGATGGGATCAAGTGCCTAGTGGAGAGATCTAGATGAGGCCGACAGAGTAGTCCAGGGGACACAGCATCAGGTCAAACTGCCTTAATACTCCATGCTCCCAGTCATGCAGGTTCAGCTTGTCTGATAAGGTGTCTGTGAAAAATTGAAAGCGTAACAATTTGAGAATAGTAACAAGAACTTGGCGTTCATCTTTCGAGGAGGGGAAAGACCCTATTTGGACACAGACTGGCTAACCTAGTGAGGAGGGCTTTAAACTAGGTTCGACAGGGACAGGTGAGCAAAGCCCACAGGTAAGTGGAGAACATGGAGACCTGGGAGATGGGTTGGAAATAGGAGGGAGCATGGGCTATAATGGCAGAGAGAAAGGAGGGTCAGGGCAAAACTGGAAGGCAAAATCAAATCAGTATCTTAGATGCCTATATACAAATGCGAGAAGTATGGGAAATAAGCAGGAAGAACTGGAAGTACTAATAAATAAATACAACTATGACATTGTTGGCATCACTGAAACTTGGTGGGATAATACACATGATTGGAATGTTGGTGTGGATGGGTACAGCTTGCTCAGGAAGGATAGACGGGGGGGAAGGGAGGAGATGTTGCCTTATATATTAAAAATGTACACACTTGGACTGAGTGGAGATGGACATGGGAGACGGAAGTGTTGAGAGTCTCTGGATTAGGCTAAAAGGGGTAACAAGGGTGATGTCATGCTAGGAGTCTACTACAGGCCACCTAACCAGGTGGAAGAGGTGGATGAGGCTTTTTTTAAACAACTAACAAAATCATCCAAAACCCAAGATTTGGTGGTGATGGGGGATTTCAACTATCCAGATATATATTGGGAAAATAACACAGCAGGGCACAGACTATCCAATAAGTTCTTTGACTGTATTGCAGACAACTTTTTATTTCAGAAGGTTGAAAACGCTACTGGGGGGAAGCTGTTCTAGATTTTATTTTAACAAATAGGGAGGAACTCGTTGAGAATTTGAAAGTGGAAGGCAGCTTGGGTGAAAGTGATCATGAAATCATAGAGTTCACAATTCTAAGGAAGGGTAGAAGGGAGAGCAGAAAAATAGAGACAATGGATTTCAGGAAGGCAGATTTTGGTAAGGTCCCATGGGAATCAAGACTGAGGGGAAAAACAACTGAGGAGAGTTGGCAGTTTTTCAAAAGGACACTATTAAGGGCCCAAAAACAAGCTATTCTGCTGGGTAGGAAAGATAGAAAATGTGGCAAAAAGACCACCTTGGCTTAACCATGAGATCTTGCATGATCTAAAAAATAAAAAGGAGTCATATAAAAAATGGAAACTAGGACAAATTACAAAGGCTGAATATAGGCAAACAACACAGGAATGCAGGGGCAAGATTAGAAAGGCAAAGGCACAAAATGAGCTCAAACTAGCTACAGGAATAAAGGGAAACAAGAAGACTTTTTATCAATACATTAGAAGCAAGAGGAAGACCAAGGACAGGGTAAGCCCACTGCTCAGTGAGGAGGGAGAAACAGTAACAGGAAACTTGGAAATGGCAGAGATGCTTAATGACTTCTTTGTTTCGGTCTTCACTGAGAAATCTGAAGGAATGCCTAACATAGTGAATGCTAATGGGAAGGGGGTAGGTTTAGAAGATAAAATAAAAAAAGAACAAGTTAAAAACCATGTAGAAAAGTTAGATGCCTGCAAGTCACCAGGGCCTGATGAAATGCATCCTAGAATACTCAAGGAGCTAGTAGAGGAGGTATCTGAACCTCTAACTATTATTTTTGGAAAATCATGGGAGACAGGAGAGATTCCAGAAGACTGGAAAAGAGCAAATATAGTGCCCATCTATAAAAAGGGAAATAAAAACAACCCAGGAAACTATAGACCAGTTAGTTTAACTTCTGTGCCAGGGAAGATAATGGAGCAAGTAATTAAGGAAATCATCTGCAAACACTTGGAAGGTGGTAAGTTGATAGGGAATAACCAGCATGGATTTGTAAAGAACAAATCATGTCAAACCAATCTGATAGCTTTCTTTGATAGGATAACGAGTCTTGTGGATAAGGGAGAAGCGGTGGATGTGGTATACCTAGACTTTAGTAAGGCATTTGATACGGTCTTGCATGATAGTCTTATCAATAAACTAGGCAAATATAACTTAGATGGGGCTACTATAAGGTGGGTGCATAACTGTCTGGATAACCGTACTCAGAGAGTAATTATTAATGGTTCCCAATCCTGCTGGAAAGGTATAACAAAAGTGGGTTTCCGCAGGGGTCTGTTTTGGGACCGGCTCTGTTCAATATGTTCATCAACGACTTAGATATTGGCATAGAAAGTACGCTTATTAAGTTTGCAGATGATACCAAACTGGGAGGGATTGCAACTGCTTTGGAGGATAGGGTCATAATTCAAAATGATCTGGACAAATTGGAGAAATGGTCTGCGGTAAACAGGATGATTTTTAATTAAGATAAATACAAAGTGCTCCACTTAGGAAGGAACAATCAGTTTCACACATACAGAATGGGAAGAGACTGTCTAGGAAGGAGTATGGCAGAAAGGGATCTAGGGGTTATAGTGGACCACAAGCTAAATATGAGTCAACAGTGTGATGCTGTTGCAAAAAAAGCAAACATGATTCTGGGATGCATTAACAGGCATGTTGTGAGCAAGACACGAGAAGTCATTCTTCCACTCTACTCTGCGCTGTGTGACAGACCCAGACCAGTGGGGTACAGGAGTCTGGTAGAGGGCAAATATACTGGTCACTGGATGAGTAGTTTTCTGTTCCCTGAGTGACCAGAGCAGGGGCTGCACTAGAGTAATCAGGAACCTGCTAGAACCAGTTAAGGCAGGCAGGCTAATTAGGACACCTGGAGCCAATTAAGAAGAAGCTGGTAGAATCAATTAAGGAAGGCTAATCAGGGCACCTGGGTTTTAAAAAGGAGCTCACTTCAGTTTGTGGTGTGAGTGTGAGGAGCTGGGAGCAAGAGGCGCAAGGAGCTGAGAGTGAGAGGGTGTGCTGCTGGAGGACTGAGGAGCATAAGCGTTATCAGACACCAGGAGGAAGGTCCTGTGGTGAGAATAAGGAAGGTGTTTGGAGGAGGCCATGGGGAAGTAGTCCAGGGAGTTGTAACTGTCATGCAGCTGTTACAGGAGGCCCTATAGACAGCTGCAGTCCACAGGGCCCTGGGCTGGAACCCGGAGTAGAGGATGGGCCTGCGTTCCCCGCAAACCTCCCAATTGACCTGGACTGTGGGTTCTTCCAGAGGGGAAGGTCTCTGGGCTGTTCCCCAACCCACATGGTGAATCTCTGAGGCAAGAAAATCCGCCAATAAGTGCAGGACCCATCAAGATAGAGGAGAAACTTTGTCACAGCTGGTTAGGCCTCAACTGGAGTATTGTGTCCAGTTCTGGGCACCGCATTTTAAGAAAGATGTGGAGAAATTGGAGAGGGTCCAGAGAAGAGCAACAAGAATGATTAAAGGTCTAGAGAACATGACCTATGAAGGAAGGCTGAAAGAATTGGGTTTGTTTAGTTTGGAAAAGAGAAGACTGAAAGGGGACATGATAGCAGTTTTCAGGTATCTAAAAGGGTGTCATAAGGAGGAGGGAGAAAACCTGTTCAGCTTAGCCTCTAAGGATAGAACAAGAAGCAATGGGCTTAAACTGCAGCAAGGGAGGCTTAGGTTGGACATTAGGAAAAAGTTCCTAACTGTCAGGGTGGTTAAACACTGGAATAAATTGCCTAGGGAGGTTGTGGAATCTCCATCTCTGGAGATATTTAAGAGTAGATTAGATAAATGTCTATCGGGGTGGTCTAGACAGTATTTGGTCCTGCCATGAGGGCAGGGGACTGGACTTGATGACCTCTTGAGGTCCCTTCCAGTCCTAGAATCTATGAATCTATAAACTTTTTTTCCAGTTTCCTGGGCTCCTCACATCCTTCATCCCAAAAACAAGATACCGAGGTCTGGGTACAACACCTGTTTTATGGGAGAGAGGGCCGTAAACATTGCCTTTTCGAGTGTGGTGCCACCTGACTGGTCATTCCCTTACCTCAGTGCATATACTTGTCAGACTGAGCAAAAGAGATGTAGTGCCCAGCCGGTGAAAAGGGAGAATACAGTGCTAAATATATTTCACAATCTTGGCTTGGCATTAAAACCTTGGGACGAGAACCAGAGCTGGTATTAATCTTGACTACACCAATTTCCACCAGTTGAAGATCTGGTCCAGAATGTCATAGGGCTTGTCTACATGCAAACTTTTTTTCAGTTTTCCCACTATAATTATACCAGTATTATGCTATTCTTGCTCCCAAGATCAGAACTAGGGTAGAAGGATCTATAACCTTAGGCTGTAGTTTTTCAAATCTGCCCAACGGATGTAGATGTCTACTTCCCATCACAGCTAATGGGAACTGGCCATCCAAATTCCTGTGGCAGCTCTTCAAATCTCAGCCTTAGCTCATTCTTATTTCCAAGGGTGGTTCTTTCTCAGCTATCGTACATCAGGACAGGATGGGAGCATGACTTCTCCCTCCTACTGCTGCCGTCTCATGGAACGGTATTAGCAATAATGTGTCATAGTGCAAGGAGAAAAGAAACAAGCATTGTGGAAAGCACAAGGATGTGAAGGGTTAAATCATTCACTCCTGCCTTGTTAATTACTTTGAGGAGTAGCTTCCTGTTTGTTTTATGAAATTTCCCTGTCTGCATAAGTATGGCAGGGAGGGGCCAGGAGGCCTGGGAACATGATTAAGCCAACTCCTTCTAAAAATGTTTTTTCAATTCAAATGTTCAGGTTTCAAATTCAGAACACAGTATCCCTGGAAACAGTCATTTCTGCCAAGTCAGAAATACCAATACAATGACTTGACTCACGTTTAATTATGTGAGAGAGGAGTATGCATCACATTTGAAACAGAAATGATTGAACAGTGTGTGCCCTTTCCCGATAGGTGGATTTGTACCAAACTCAGGGATGACTTTAGCTGGAGGTGGGCAGGGCTGGCTCCAGGGACCAGAGAAGGAAGCAGGTGCTTGGGGCGGCCAATGGAAAGGGGCGGCACGTCCAGGTCTTTGGCAGCAAGTCAGTGGCGGGTCCCTCAGTCCCTCTCAGGGCGAAGGACCCACCGCCGAATTGCCACCGAAGAATGAAGCGGCGCGGTAGAGCTGCCGCCGAAGTGCTGCCGATTGCGCCTTTATCTTTTTTTTTTGTTTTTTTTTTGTTTTTTTTTCGCTTAGCTGCTTGGGGCAGCAAAAAAGCTGGAGCCAGCCCTGGAGGTGGGGAAAAATGCAAAGCATTGTGGATAAAATATTTGGGGCTCATTCTCTGTTGCCCATCACTTTGTGTACTCATTTACACCACTATAAAATGTGACTGTATCAGAATGGAAGTTTGTAACCCACATTGCATTCACTTTGCAATGATGTAAATGACAATTCAAGGCCTCAGGCAATGGTTTAAACATGCCCTCAAGTGCCCTTACAAACGTGAGCCATTGGAGTGGCACTGCAGTTCCAGTGTGAATGTAGCTCTGATATTATTCAGTCTTTCTGTCTTATTCCACCAAACATCTAAAAATCTGGGTTCAAATTAGACTTAGCGCAAAAGTGAAATGAGTGTGGAAGTGACTAGTTGAAATGTTTCCACATTACAAAATATCTAGGTAATTTGTCATAATTAAACTTATTTTGCAGCCTCTGTTCAAGAGAAACCCAAGGCTGAGACAGCAGGTCAGGACCCAGGGGCTTTGGCTCAATTGTCTGGAGGAAGCTGACACAGTGTCTGCTTGCATTATTCTGTTCCAGATAGGTTCTTGTATTATGGTTGTCTCTGACCAATGTTTGTCCCTTGCCTTGTTTCCGCCCTGAGGATTAGAAAACAGTGATAAACTCACATAGCTCAATCTATTTAGTGTAACAAAGAGAAAGTTAAGGGGTGATTTGATCACAGTCTGTAAGTAGCTACATGAGGAACAAATATTTAATACTGGGCTCTTCAGTCTAGCAGAGAAAGGTTTAACTTGATCCAACAATTGGAAGTTGCAGCTAGATAAATTTGGATTGGAAATAAGGTTTACATTTTTAACACTGAGAGTAATTGACCCCCGAGCGCTCTCCCGTCGACTCTTGTATTATCGGCGCACTATGCCCCCAGGATGGAAGCATCAGGGCACACCTCTGAGAGGAGAGCATCATAGAGATTGCCTCCTCATCACCCCCCTGGGGGGTGTCCCGCACAAAGGGGTGATTGGGCTCAGTGTTATTAGCATTGTAGTATGGATGGTCTCACAGACCAGTGGCCAGTAAAGATTCTCAGTTGAGGTAAATCCATACAGCCTCACTGACTGGCTTCAGTGGTGCTGGAACAATTGACACCAGCTGGGAATCTGGCCATGGGATTTTTTATAAAAGCCCAATTAACTCACCCAAATTTAATACTAAAAAGCATCTAGGGCCGTAATTTCTTGGGAGCTGTGTACCCCCAAACAGAGACTGGAAAGCCCTGTTTGTTGCCAATCTCTGAATCCTAGCCGTGCTTTGATTTTGCTTCCGAGTTCTGGGGCAGTGCTCCGTCCTCCTGAGACATGAATAACGCCAGTATGTTGTATCTGAGAAATGTAAGCTATCCCACAAAGCCTTCATTCCGTGGTGGTCACATTTAAAAGCAGAAAAGCTTGCAGACAGAGTAAGTTTTCACCCAGGAACAATTAAGATCTTGTCTCTCTTGGCCTATGTCTCATCTCACGGCTATGTCAGTGGAGTAGCATTGTAGCCCTGTTGTTCTCAGGGACCTGAGAACTCATCTTATGTTGCCATTGTGAGAGAAGGAATTTGCAGTTGACTTAAGTGAAAAGATTAAAAGTGTTAAATGTGTGTAACTTGGCAAAGGGATACTGGGAGGGGGTGAGGGAGCATCATAAGACATAAATAATGGATGAGTGAAAAGACCAAGGAGGAAGGGGAATTATTTAGGATGGTGTAGGGGGCGGGGAGAAGGAAATATAGGAAGAATACTTTGTAGTTCTATGGTGCCTTTTATTTAAAAATCTCAGCGCACAAGCAATTAAGGCAGAGATTTTCAAAGGGCAGTTAGGTGCTCAAATCCCAGTGAACTGGGTGCCTAACTCCCTGAGGATCCATTGACAATTCCAGCCTAAAGAATTACAAAAGCAAGGGCCAGTTCTATGGAGCTATGCTGGTTTATCCCAGCTGAAGACCAGGCCAAAGAATAGCAGGGAAAACATCCTGAGAATAAGGTATATTTGGGTGTGGATTGAGTAATACAGGCCTTATCACTGGGACACTTAACTCGGTACAAAGCTGCAGAAAAAGTACTACAGGGAAACATCTTCCATTAGTCCCCAAGGCGTAGACTAGACAACTTGAGCAGTTTTTATTTTCTCTAATGCCTAGGATTCTAGGATTTTCAGATACAGAGAAACAGACACAAGCACACACACTTGCTCTCTTCTTCTGTTCCCCTCTCCTCCTCACTTCAAAGGAATGTACCTGGTGTTGTTGTTGTCTACTTCCTGCAGCCTCAGGGAAAATTAGTCATTAGTTTCCCTGTCTGGTCTGACCTGCTCTCTGCTCCCAGAGATAGCCAACACAAAACTCTCATTCTTTCCCTGTCGCACTGTGCACCTGTGGAGAAACAGCGACTCTTGTGTCCTCCGCCAATGGACCTCAGCCAAGATTTAGGGGGGTACCTGCTTTAGGGATGAGACTCAATTCAGCATCCATGTTCTGACAGTCTATGCTGTTCCTAAAATGAAGGCCAAAACCAGACAGAGGCAGGTCATCCACTGCTGTAGTTGGTCTCGCCGTTCACGCATTCATTCCTGGGTTTCTCCACACTGGTTCATCAAGGGATCCCAATACTGCCTAGCAGGCATCCCCCTCCCTGGGGCTGAGATGGAAGTTGAGTCTGCATGCTCCCTTCAGACAGTCATTTGACATGCTCTGGTATTCTTCAGCTTATGACTACATTTCTGATACAACAGGACAAAGCTTGAAGGGAAATTGAATGACAGCATGAACTTGCTAGGGAAATGCATTGTGAAGAGCCCTGGTGAGCTCATTATCATGTGGTGATTTCTGGTTCAACACAGTGTTTGTGACTCAGTTTCATTAGCAGGATTGTTGGTAACCAGGGAAAATATTTATTACGGAGTGACGCCATTGGGGAGGCTGAAGCTAGTCTAAGCCTGGATTTTAACCCCCCGCCCCTTTTAGCTTACTTTGATGCGGCGGTTGATCCTCACTGGCAGAAAAGGGGTTAAAAGCAGCCCTAGGGAGGCTGCACCGGAGGCAGCCAATTAGAAAGGGGCTGAGAGGAGTAGCCAATCATGGTCTGGCAGGCCCATATAAGAAGGGCTGCAGGCAGAGCAGAATTCAGTAGCTGACTGGAACTTGAGAGGAGAAGACCAGGCTCCTAGCAGGGGGAAGAAGCCCCAGCACTTGTGACAATTCAGTGCTTCAAGCAGGGACTGGGGAGCTAGATAGACCTCCTGACTGGCTGCTAGAGCCTGCGGAGTCAAGCCCTGAGGTAAAGGCAAAAGAGGGTGCTGGAGCTGCATGGGAAGTGTCCCCAGGACAATGGACTGCAGTTGCCACTGAGGGAAGTGGCTGGGTGGAGATTGCAGGTCCCCTGGAAGGGGAGAACACAGAGTGTGAAACAGCTGGAGGGCAGTGCCATGAAGAGGACGCCGTGGTCCTGGGAGTGACATAGGTCCAGGAGCAGAGGTGATGGTGGGTGAGACACCACCAGTAGAGGCTGCAGAGCTAATTCCCAAAACAGCCAGTAGGAGGTGCTGCAGTGGTGAGTCACACCCCATCACATGTGGTGGAGAATGCGGGCATTTGGTCGCCCCGATGGAAGGGGCCTGAGTCAGAGACTCAGATTGTTTGCCAGCTGCCCCTGATAGGAGGGAATTTGAAAGACTACTTGAGGGACAGTAAGCATGGAGACACAATGGAGCTGCAATATAAGGAAGCATGTTTTGCTGAGGGCTTATATACCCTCCCAGACTGGACTCCAAAGTCAGTGCCTCGGGGCAAGGGACCAACAAGCAGCAAGGGCAACTTCAGGTCCTGCTGCTGCAGGTACTCAGGACCCAACAGAGACAGTGGGAGGCACAAGAGTGCTTGTGGACCTCTTTGTCCCAGTTAACTGAGCAGCAGCTTTATATTTTTAAACTGCTGCAAAAGTGAGTCCATAGAGGCTGCAGAGAGTGAGAGAGGAAGCCAGACACCAGGGCCCGGAGGCTGGTGGCTGGACTGGATGAATGTTACGCCTGTGGGTGAAAGAGTCATTGGAAGGGAGGGTGTCCCTGCAGGGATGGCAAACAGAAGCCTTACCCTGAGAACAGAAAGAAGAAAGAGCCCAGGAGATTCCCCCCGTGATGAGAACAGGGAGGAGATGGGCATGTTGGGTCTGTAAGCAACAGGGGCACCTGCAGAGGGCGTGCCCTTACATGAGTTGTAGAGTTAAGGCTAGCCCAGGGGAAGGGGCTGATCAAGGGAAGGACAATGGTAGTCCCATGATCAAGGAGGGGGAAAGGGTTTGCTTCCAGTGCCATGAAGAGGGCCATATCAAAAGGCACTGTCCCCTTAGGAGAAGGCGGGGTAGAAAAGGGGTCTCTGGGAAGCAGGATAGGTTAGAGACTGTCAAGGTAGATGTGGCAGTGATGACCGGGAACTGGGTAGAAAGCCATCTCCTATGCCCAGCAAGGGATGTTAAGGAGGTGGTGGATAAGATGACAGGGATGGAAAGGACCTAGGCAGACAAGGGAACCTACTCTGAAGCAGAACAGGCAGCAGTAAGGACTCAGACCTGGAGGAGAGGGCGCTGGGGGATCTGGTGGGCCAGGTTAAAGAGCTGCAGGAGAAGTTGGCAGCTGCTGAGGAGGCCCTGCACATAGTCGAGGGGAACTTAGAGTTCCATAGGATCCAGGCCCGGTATGCTATAGAGGAGAAGGAAAATGTCTTTTCTGCTGGAAGGTACAAAACAAGAGAGGGCAGGGCAGGAGACAACCCTACCCACAAGGGTTGCAGTCTTAAGGGGAAGGGTGTGTGATGGGGTGGCTGCTCCTCACTGGCAGACAAGGGGTTAAAAGCAGCCCTAGGGAGGCTGCACCAGAGGCAGCCAATTAGAAAGGGGCTGAGAGAAGTAGCCACTCATGGACCAGCAGGCCCATATAAAAAGGGCTGCAGGCAGAGCAGAGTTCAGTAGCTGACTGGAACTTGAGGGGAGAAGCCCCAGCACCTGGGACAATTCAGTGCTGCAAGCAGGGACTGGGGAGCTAGCAAGCTCCTGGCTGGCTGCTAGGGCCTGCAGGCTCAAACCCTGAGGTAAGGGCAGAAAAGGGTGCTGGAGCTGCATGGGAACAATGGACTGCAGTTGCCACTGAGGGAAGTGGCTGGGTGGAGATTGCAGGTCCCCGGAAGAGGAGAACAGAGTATGGCACAGCTGGAGGGCAGTGTCATTAGAGGATGCCGAGTCCTGGGAGTGACATGAGTCCAGGAGCAGAGGTAACGGTGGGTGAGACACCACCAGTAGAAGCTGCAGAGCTAATTCCCAAGATAGCCAGTAGGCAGCGCCGCAATGATGAGTCACACCCTGTCATACTTACCCAAAACAAAGCCAATCTGCCTGAGGTTTCACAGCTGTGATTTTATGCCAGGTAAACTTGAAAAACTGAGGTAAATGGAACACGGCCTTTGGGAAACATGAGAGTTCCAAAAATGGAGGAGATCTAATTCTTGAATATTTTTTTGCCTTATTCATCTTGCCCCCAATGCCTGGCAGAAAAAGCTTTTGCACCCATGCCAGCATCCCCCCTGGGGCCAGTCCACAGGCCTGGGGATCAGCATGGGGGAAGGGGGTGAGGGAGTCACAATTTCTCCACCAGCCCTGTGGTGATCAGGGCGGAGAGATGATACAGCAATAGGCAGTGCAGTCCAATAACCCAGTGCCACCCATGTCTGTATTGCCTTTCCACTGGAGCCTCCTGTGGCGGAACTCTCCTTTTGGCTGTTGAAGGCCTGACAGCCCTGCTATGAGAGGGCCTCTGCACCCATGGCCCTGGCCTCTCATGGATCCCCCTCCCAGATTCAAAGGGATCCCAAGGATCTGGGGGTTGGGACGGACCCGCATCCTCTTGTATTATTGGCTCACCATGCCCCCATGATGGAAGAATCAGGACACGCCTCTGAGAGGAGAACATCATAGAGATTTCCTCCCCATTGTGTGTGTCCCACACAATTCAAACATTCCAAAAGATACAAACATTTTAATACCGGTCATACGGGAGATTTGTCTGGATTATGAAGCAGTGTGTCACGCAGGGAGCTCATAGTGCCTGTGCTGTGTGATCTGCATTGGCTTCCGTTTTGACCCCAAAAGTCCTAAATGGTCTGAGATCTGGTTACCTTAATCCCTCTGCCCCTCTTCCCATGAAACACTGTGACAGTTCCCCAGAGGTCAGAGATCCCCTCAGATAGTATAAATTAGCACTTTCTATATGGGAAAGAGTAAGAGTTGGTCTTTAGATGGTTATAACTCATCAGTGGAAGGTTTTATAGGTACTTATAAGACATGGTTATCACCTATTGGACTCTACAACAGTCTATAACAATTGATTTGTCATTTATTAAAACATCTAATTATTAACCCTTTATAAATGGAACTTAATATACAGTGTGGCTGAGATACCTTTTTTTGCCTTTGGTGGGAGTGTCCAAAGGTGGTGAAATTGTGGATGTGTGTCCCAGAATTAATTTTTTAATCTCTGAAACCAGACTGCTTTGGAATCCCTTAGCCCTGCTTTAGATCTCCCTGTGAAAGGGAAATATCCATTAAAGAATTCACAGCTTATTGCATCTCTTGGTAGCAACAAGCTGCAAAAGACCCTTCAGGCGCAATTACTTGATTTGCATCACTGTATCTGTGTGGTTTCTATGCTATTTGGCTTCCCCTCTTGGGGTCTGAATAAAATAATCCTTCCAACTCCACCAGGAGACTCGAGCTGACTGAAAAACGGGGAGGGAGGAATCATGAAAATTTGCCCACAAAAAATTTCTTATTTTTTTTCCTTTAAAAAAAAAAGTGAGTTTTGAGAAGCTATAGAGTTGGTTGAAAACGGGATGAATTTTTCATGGAAATGCTTGTGAAAAAATGGTCCCTTTTGGGGGGGAGAGGGTGGAAAATTCTGAAATTAAACCATGTTAATTCCAGTTCTACAGGACACCATCTACATTAAATTATTTTCTTTATGATGATATGGGTACAGCCACCTCCTGACTAATGAGAATACCACCTGCCTCTCTCATAATTTCCTCTTTCCCCATCCTTTTTTGCCAGAGCCATATCTATTTTTGCATTTTTACAGTTGCTCAGTAACCTATTTCCCATGCTTTTCCCATCTTGGATATTTCAGAAGCTAATTAAAGTTTCTGAATTAAATAAAAGAAACCAAAACATGCAATAGTGTGGCCATGATTCACTGTGGTATTTAAGTACCTGCCTAATTTTAAGCACGTGAGTAAGCCCATTGACATACTGTGTTTAAAGTTAGGCATGTGCTTTGTACCCTGCTGAATCAAGGCCTATATTACTATGCTAGAACTATACTAACCATATGGTGATCAAGTGGAGTTGCCGCCTTGTTCTCAGTAGTCTCCACACACTGAGTAAGGTCACGACTATAAGAAGTTGATTGAAGGTTAGAGATGGATAAAGGAGTGGACTGGAACTCAGAAGAGATGGGTGCTATTCCCAGCTCTTCCACATGCCGTTGGGCAAATCAAATCCCTGTGCCTCAGTTTCTCCTCCCACCTTTTGTCTGTCTTGTCTATTGTAAGCTCTTTGGGGCAGTGACTTTCTCTTACTACGTGTACATCCATTGCCTAACACAATCAATCAGTGCCTCTACATGTTCCCTTACTACTAACACAATTAATAATACAAGAAAGTATTTCCAATGGTTTTATTCGCTATACAGGAAAATGCGAATTTTGAAGTTATCCCTGGTTTTTGGAGGGAAAAAAAGGCAATAGGGGAAGGGGAGGTTTTTCTTTAGCACATTTTCCAAAGGTTTTTATCATTGAAAAAAGGGGGTTCCTGCTGCTGAAAGCAAAACAGTGTTACCATTGCAGGAGAAGGAAAACAGAATAGCTAAGACTGGTGGATCTGCTGGGAGAGGCAGCGTAGCTAAGTGGTTGAGAATGGGATCTGCTGTGTAGAGATCTGCATTCTTGTAATGTATTGAAGGCTTTGGTATATTTGTATGTAGTTAGTAAACCTGGTTATTTGGAACCCAGCTGTACCCCTGTGGGTTTCCTCACATTCTTACCAGGGCATTAAAAAGCAAAGTGAGACCAGGAAGGAGGGTGCAGGCAGCCATTAGGTTATTAACCTAGCTCTTAGAAGACCAGAGTTCAGTTCCATGATCTGCTACGAACTGTCGCTCTCAGTTGGACAATCACTTAAGGCTTGATTTTTAAAGGATATTTTGGCACCTAACTCCCAATGGGATTTAGACATCTAAATAGCTTTAAAAACTCTAGTCCTTGATGTCTCTGTGCCTCAATTCCCTATCTATAAAATGGGGATAATAGTATTTTCCTTCCTCACAGGGTTGTTTTGAGGGGCTCAGATACGTGGTAGCAAGGACCACAAAAGTACCAGAGATAGAGACAGGCTAATTCTACTCAGGAAAAAAAAATCAAGGTTTTGTGAACCATTTTCAGCTGCTTGACAAAACCTCTCTAAAGCAACTCACAACACGGTGGCAAGGAAGAATGCAGGCCAGGGTGTTCTGGGAAACCCACCGCCAGGCTCAGGTGGTTTCTTGCAAAGGGAAAAAGGTTGTCTTCGTGACAAGCACAGAGAAAAACAAGCTACTGCGGCACTGAAGGGCTCTCATAAACTCAAGCTGCTGACTCTCTCACCAGCTGATCACTTTGGACTGGAAAAACAAAGTGACTTGTTTGTGCTGCTGCCGCCAGAATTTCACAGATTAATACAGATGAGAATCAAAAGGACATTTGAAGTCTCAGTGCAAGGCAGAAGGGACAAAAGGCTAAAGTTCACAAGTTAATCCAACAGCGTTTCCTTTGTTGGAGGGGTGGCTGGTGCATGTATTTCAGTTTGGAAAGACAATCATGCCAGGGGAGCGACAGACACTTTAGGGTGTGTAATTGTCTGTTTTCCTACAGCATCAGAAAACAATAACTGCCTAATAACAAAAGCAGAGACCCTGAGTTGGCATAACTGGGCATTGCTCTGCTGACTTCAATGCTGCTACGTTGAGTTATACCAGCTGAAGTATTTGACTTCTTTTCAAGGAACATGTACTGGGGACCTTGTTCCCTTTGCAATTTTATTCTTAGATGTTTGATTAAAACCATACGCTCTAGCTCAGTCTCAAAATATAGGCTACATGCAGGAATCACTAGTTGACCTCTGGCCTGTGTTGTGCATGATACTAAGGATCCCTTCTCGCTTTATTTAAACAACTTCTCGTTTTTCAGACCTCACAGATCTCACAAGGAAAGATTGGATCAACCATGTTCAATTGGAATATTTTCATGTTTTTCAATCAGTGCTGTCAATTTGTCACTCCTTGAACTGCAGGTGCTTAAACCAGGTGATTTACTTCATTTTCATTTTCTTTTAAAAATTTTCATGCATCTCCTCCAACAAAAATGAGACCACAATGCTGTCAGGCTGATGGACTACACTCTGAGACCCGGCTGAGAGGGGATCACACACCATCCAACAGAGTTAATGACTCTGCCAGCTGCACTCCCTTTCCACCCCTTCTACTGCAGCTCTGAGGTGGGAAGCACAGTGCTAAGTATGGAAGGGTGGCTTCACTTCCCTGCCTCCTGTCCACACCTCCTTTTTGTGCTGCATGGATTTTTTTGCAGAGGGCAGCACAGGGTGCACCCTACAGACTCACTTGTCCCACTGTGGGTTTTTCTACTGTTTTGCACCCCTCTGCCTGGCACAGTGGGGGAAGGCAGGGTGCAGAGGCAGGCACAGATGATTTTAAGGAGAGCTGTAGAGTGAATTCCCAAGTTCAACCCAGTGCATGATGCATCCCTGTGTGAGACTAATGATAGGGAAGGCACAAGGAACTGCAGGCCATGCTGCTGGGTCATGTGCCTTTGCACTTTGCCTGTGTATCCTGGCAAGGGTCTCCATGCAGGCCCTGCACAGGCTGCAACTAGTGGGCCAGAAAAGGGGCCACAGATTGGCGTTTAAATAGTTCCATTGGTCCCAGTGCCCCATGCAACTGGTGCAGAGGGGCTTTGACCACTATTCCAGCTCACAGACTGGAACAGTACCCTGGCCTTGGCCTCTTGGGGTTGGTTTCACCTTCCCAGCTGCTACCATGAAGGAGGACTCCTGGGCTTTCAGCAAATGGTCTGACCCATTGTCCCCAGGAGGGAAGGAGGGAGCCAAGCCATCACCAGGAGCTGGGTTGTTTGTTTAATCTCCCCCCTCCCGTCCCTTCTCCAGAAATTCCTCATGGCTCTCAAGGGGAGGGAGGAAAGCTCTACCTGTCTCTTGCAGCAGCTGTGCATAGCTGCCCTTCCCCAGAAGGAGGCAGGGCAGTGGAGAAGGCAGCCAATCAGAAGGGGGCTTCCACCCCCCACCCCCAGCAGGGCTGAAATTCACATGAAGACTGGAGCTTCTTTTCTTGCAAGTTGCTTCATCTGAAGTGGAGTGGCTGGCAAGAGCTGGTGCACTGCACTGCCTGGTGCAGACAAGGCCTAAGATGAGACCATGAAGAGCAGCCTTTGAGAGGGCAATGGAGAGAGCGCACAGCGAGCTGGGGTCTTGTGCCCGTGCTGACTGGGTGCTCTGGCTTTGGAGTCAGTGCTGCTGCTGCACAGCATTGTTACTGTTCATTTTATAGAGTGGTCACGGTGCTTTCAAACAAGAAGCGCCCTGTCCTGCCTCTTTCCCTGGTTCCCTCCAGGCAGGGATTGGCTACTAATCACACAATCCCATTGTTCTGCAGAAATAGCACCGGCATTATTTGGGGGAGCAGTTGGGGGGGCTTATTATTAATGTATTAATCAGAAATGATTTATTCCAACAAAATGTTCTGCCTTGGATTTTCAGAGTCCTTGGCATTTTCAGGGGCTGCCGCTCTCTTTACTGGTCTGCATTTGTCACTCTGACATGACATTTCATAACTGAATCATTTGTCTCTCTGAAAGGACCTGATCCAAAGTCAATGGAAAGACGCCATAGGTCTTTGGATCAGGGCCAAAGTGCCCCCCAAGTAAAGAAGTTTCTCGAGTGGTAAAAACCCTTTCTTCCCTCAGACAAAGCTTTGTGTGGGGAGCTGCAGCCTCTAGCAGAGAATGCAGCTTATTGAGAAGTCACCAGCCAAACTCCCAGGCCTAGATTGGGGGAGGGGGGGTTCGGTGCTGAATTCCAGCTTTCTAGAATGGAAGTTTAATGTTCCGTATCTAATTAGCAATTTTCCCTGCACCTGCCCTCCGCTCTCGCTCTCTCTGTAGCCCTTCTGACCATCTGCTGTCTCAGAGCCAATACAGACGGCAGCAGCTACATGTCTGAGGGGCCCCTGTGCACATGTGTGTCTGGGGGGAGCCAGTAGAAGACAAGAAGGGGCTTATTTCAGATTCATTTATCTGTGCCCTGGAGAACAGCACAAGGGCTGAGGGCCAAGTACGCTCTTCCCCACCCACACTGAGCTTTATGGTTTGAAATGCTCTGGGATGTAGCCTGAGCAGTTGCGTGGCATCTCTTTGTCCAGGCAGTATGTGGGTTGCACTATAAAGGAGGTTCTTGATGGTGGAGATTCATTTCCAAGGTTGAAAATGCTGGAATGCTGATTCTGGCCTTAGAAATATAGTCCAGTGAACGTGAATCTGATTTGGTGGGGACAAATGTTGGCACCCCTTAATTTTAGCTGCAAGCCACATGTATTTGACGGCTGACTAAACAAAACAGCTGATGCCCCAAAGCCGGGAATTAGATACGAAAGCTGGTGTTTAGACCCTCTCCCAAGGATGTAGGCTTAAAGCGCTGTTCTGTGTTTGTACAGCGCCTCACATAGAAGGATACTGGCACGCGACTGGGGCTCCCAGGCGCTACCACCGACCAATCAAGTAATAAACGATATATTCTGCTGGATTGCACATCCAGGCAAAAGGCTTTGCACACATACATCTGCACTTCTTAGACAGCTGCAGCCAGTGAGCAGAATTGCTGTCTATCTAGAGAGGTGCAAATGGAACTCTCTAGGAAAGACCATGTATATAAGGGCCATTCTGGTGAAACTACTTCAAACAGCCGGAACCAACCATCAAGACAGTCATGACCTGGCTAAAAGCCACACACTCCCTTGGTCCACAGTTCAGAAGCCACTTTTAGGAATATAAGGAACAGCCCTGATGATCAGATTTGTTGAGTAGAGTATCCTGGCTCTGACTGTGGGCAGAGCCAAATGCTTCACAGGACAGTGGATGAACAATTATTGAATAATCTTCAGGTGAAGTTTCTGTCCTCTGACAGTTAGTGGTTGACTTATACCATGATGCAGGATGAGTTGGTCTGCTGGGTGAGCTTGGACTAGTCACTTCACTTCTATGTGCCTCAGTTTCCCCATTTGTATAATGAGGATAACAATATTGATGTCCTTTGTGAAGTGCTTTGAGGTCTACTGAGGCAAAGCACCGTATAACAGAAATCAATTATTTGTACTAAATTTTATTATATCCCTTCATACAAATTATTGTCCTCTCTGTTGTAACTATGGATGTTCTCATTATCCACATTAATGTCTAATCCCTTATGACTCCTTCTAAACTCTTGACCTGAGTGATCTCTTGTGCTGAGTTCCCCA
The DNA here is from genome assembly GCF_013100865.1 of Trachemys scripta elegans. Taxonomy (NCBI): domain Eukaryota; kingdom Metazoa; phylum Chordata; order Testudines; family Emydidae; genus Trachemys; species Trachemys scripta. The sequence continues at coordinate 50,170,303 of NC_048306.1, read as the reverse complement.
TGCTAATTATGTGTGTTTAAAGAAAGGGAAAAAAAGGAATTTCCTTGTACCAGTTTTCAATTTGTCGCCTTTAATTTTCCTTGACTGTCCCCTTGTTTTTGTATGATGGGGGGGAGGAGGTGTGTGAATGGGAGCACCTGATTTACCTTCTCTTTAGCAATCATTATTTTGTAAACCTTTATTGTATTCCTTCTTATTCACCTCCACTCTAGTTACAGTATGTCTTTACTGCAAAGATAACACCAGTGATTTGCACTCAGGTAGGCCCAGCTCGAGTGCGAGCATCCCCACAGCAATGCCCTATGGGTTTTAATGTATCTTCACTGATTCTATACTTGCCTGTGTGGGTCTGGGACAGATCCCATGGTCCTTTGTGTGAGAGGTTCTGGGATTCTTTCCCAGTCAGTTGTGTCAACTGTGGGAGAACTTGGCTGTCTTTTGGGGAGGAATTGTGGGAAGAACACTGGAGGACTGCCAGCACTCAGGTGACTTTGCCTGCATCTTCACTCCAGCCTGGGCTCTAACCCCCCGCCCAATCCCCAGCCCGGTCAGCTAGCCCTGGGCTTATAGCACCTCCAGGTCCACAGCATTTCTGTATGGATGGGCGGGGAGTTTGAGCTGACACCCAGGTAAGATCCCAGGTTAACTGTACAGTGATGACTTAGCATGAGGTAAATAGTCCCGGGGAGTCCCAGGCCTGCTCAGGCCTCAAGGTGGATTTCAGAGCAGGGTGTTGGAAGAAGAGCAGTTTATTCATCTGAAAAGATGGTCTGGATTAGGGATAGCTCAGTGGTTTGAGCATTGGCATGCTAAACCCAGGCTTGTGAGCTCAATCCTTGAGGGGGGCCATTTAGGGAACTGGAGTAAAAATCTGGCTGGGGATTAGTCCTGCTTTGAGCAGGGGGTTAGACTAGATCACCTCCTGAGGTCCTTTTCAACCCTGATATTCTATGATTCTAGCCATTGAGATTTGGGCTGTGGTTCTGGCTGGCTCTTGGTCTGAACCAGCTTGGGAGAGACTGAAAGAAGATTTCTTTTGTACTAGGTGATATTTCTTCAATGGCTGTCTGTAACACTCACATATTTGGTTGGATACAATGACTTTCCAGATTTCTCTAGGTCCAAGGGGGTTGGATCTTGATCCACCAGGAGTTGGTGGGAGGAAGGAGGGGGATGGTTAATTTCTCCTTGTTTTAAGATCCAAAGGGTTTGGATCTGTATTCACCAGGGAATTGGTGAAGAGTCTCTCAAGGCTACCCAGGGAAGGGAATTAGCACATTGGGAGTGGTGGCAGCGGACCAGATCTAAGCTGGTAGTTAAGCTTAGAAGTTTTCATGCAGGCCCCCACATCTGTACCCTAAAGTTCGGAGTGGGGAAGGAGCCTTGACAGTAACACTCACATATTTGGTTGGATACAATGACTTTCCAGATTTCTCTAGGCACCATCCTACTTTCCTGGCTGGGGTGGGAATCAATTAGCAAACTGATATCTTTCCCTTCCAAAATACCATTCTTCCAAAAACTTCAGCTGGGTCAGTAAATTTCCATGGCAGCTGTGCCTACGACCCCTGGAACTGTCCCTAAGCCTGCTTTCCAATAGTCCCCTCTGCACTGGCCAGGAAACCATGTCAGACTGTAACCTCTTTGGGGCGGGGATGGGACCATCATTTTGTGCTGGGTTTGTTTGTACAGCACCTGGCACGATGGGGTCCTGGCCCATGACCAGGGCTCCTGGGTGCTACTGCAGTACAAACAAATAATAAAAAATTAGCAACTTTCTAGCCAGGGAAGTGGTTGAACTTTTCGATCATGTTCAGCAAGATACTTGCTCCATAGTCAGCACCCCACCACCATGGGCCTACGTGCACAGGCAGAATTGGGCTCCTCAGAAAGGCTAGGACAGTTTCTCTTACAATATGCCCACTGAGGTACCATTCTTTGCTTCTCAAGGTCCCCAGCTGAGCTAGGGCAGGGATTTCCTGGAAGCCTGGGGCCAGGGGAGGGGTGTGACTCTCCATCTCCCTGCTGAGATAATGCTGGGGAGGGGGGAGCTATGCAGGGGCTGCTCGCAGGGGAGGAGAGCTAATCTTTGACCTGAGGTGAGCAAATTGCTGCCTCTTGTCCCTCTTTGCATTATATGGGGAGGGGAAGAGGAAATAGCTGCATTCCAGGCATTACTATGTCAATGTAAACAGAACACGGAAGCAGCTGCTGCGGGGGACCCCATGCAGATAAAGGGCTGCCTCTCCTCTCCAGCCATGTCTACACTTCATTCTCCCTCTCCAATTATTATGAGCTGCATTACAGCAGGGCCTAGAGGCTGAGATCAGGGCCCACCAGGCTAGGGGATGTATGCATACATAGTGAGAGTGGGGTTGGGGAAACTGAGGCATGGAGAGGAGACGTGATGCCCAGAGATACCCAGCAGGTCAGTGGCAGAGCTAGGAACAGAACCCAGCTCTCGTAAGTCTCAGTCCACCCCCCTGAACATTGGCCCACATTGCCTGCTGTTGATAGTACACATAGAAACTACAGGTTGAGTCCTAGTGTAGACAGCTGATGACATTGTCGAAGCAAGTCCGGCTCTGAGCAGGGCTGGATGACACTGCGGTTAGAACCCCAGCAGGCCCTGTCTACACTAGCACTCCCACCATTGATACCATCAGTGGGGCAGTGGTGGTACATTTCTGGCAACAAAGCCAAGTGTAGATTTCCCTCTGAACTGCAGACCTGGCAAAGCAATGGCCCCTTCTCTGGTCTACCAGCTCTTACCAGAAAGGAGGACTAGCAGCCCTCTCGGTAGAGCCAAAGGATACCATGTTTCTTCTCTCATGGTCCCGCATGCTCTTCTCAACAGGGCCCCAAGGCTGCTGTCTGACCATGTCCCATCCTTCCCTCAAGGTCCCAGAGGCCTGAAGCCCAAACTCCAAGCAGGCTGTGTTGGAGTACGTGGGGTGGAGGGGTGTGGGGATTAGAATCAGCCCTGGAGGGGTAAGGTTTCCATTTCAGACACATCTCGGATTTGCAAATGGGTCAGCATTTGGGAGACCCCGAACTGGGGCCTGTCTTTGAGCCCCATTGGGCCAGGAGAGTTCTTGGATGTGAGAGAGTAGAAAGCCAGCACACAAGTCCAGGTCCTCCGAAGCAGGGACAGGTGGCGTGCAGGACTTGGCGCGCCACACTGGGGCAGGAAGCTCTGTCACACATGGCTCAATGGACTATTCTGTGTAAGCCAGGTCCCCCCGCTTCCTCCACTGCGGCTGGAGGCAGCTCCTGTCCCTTCCCTCCCGCACAATGCCGAAAGGCTGCTGCTGGCCGCATTCTGTTGCGAACCCTGTCAGAAATCTGGGGAGGGGGGCATGTGACCATACGTGCCCCCTCACCCATGTGTTGCCTCGGGAAGATGCAGCGCCAGGTATCAGGAGAGGCAGGTCCATCTTGGGGGACCCAGCCAGGCATGGAGGGTGGAGTGTGCCAGGCAGGGAGGGTCGGGTCAGTCGGTCACCGCCTCCATGTGACAGAGGTGTATGGGAGTGTGGATGTGTCACCTCTCCTCATGTGAACCCTAACGTCTTAAAGATAAGAAGGTAAATTAACAGATTCCAACTACGCAGCATTTCTTTTTACCGGGAGCTCAGTCAACTTGATGTTAATTTGAACGTTTGCACTGCATAGTTCTGATTGATTGCCATTGAACTCGCTTGAACACGAGTTATTTTACCAGGTGTCCCGTATTCAGCATAGGGAAAGATGATCACCCTAGCCATTACTGAGCATATTGATACCTTAGTGCTGTGGAGGCAGCCAGAAGTGTGTGCTGATGGCACGGGATGCCCCAGCCACACCTCGCCGCCACCTTCTGGAGCTAGCAATGTTCAACACTTTTCTTTTTCTTTCTTGGACACAACCGACTAGCAGCACATCTGCAGTCAGTCCTGGTTGCCCTTCCTAATACGGTGGCCTCATGAAAAGCTCAACGTTGCTGCCAGAGGCATAGAATAACGCAGGGAAGGGACGATCTGCCAGCCACACAAGCTTCAGCAAGCTTTCTTCATTGATCCATATCGCCTACTGGTTCTGAATAGGAGCAGCTGACCAGTGTCCAGCCTGTTAGTCTAGTGCTCCTCAAACTCCTCCAGAGAACAAACTGCTTGGCTAGAAGTCCTCTCCCAGCCATTGCCCTTCCCAATGCCCCAGTCCCAATTTCAGACCTCCCTTGAAGCAAATACAGCTTAGCTTGGTTGCATGAATAGGCCATGCACAAGACAGCAGAGAAACCAGAAAAATAAACTCGCTTCTTGAATGCTGTTGGGCTGGCTATCTGACTGTGTCTCCCAAAATGTATCTCCCTTGCCCAGTGGCCAGGACATGGAAATGGAAGTCAGGATGCCTGTGTGTTATTTCTGATGATGTTGTGTGATCCTTAGCCAGTCATTTAATAGCACTGTGCCTCATTGTGTCCATCTGTAAAATGAGGACAATGATCTCTTTGGAAAGGGCTTGGAGATCTGTGGATGAAGTGTGCTATGGGGAACTGCTAAAGATTCATTTGTATCTGAGCTGTTTATTTCCTCCCCATGGGAGTAGGAATTTATTCAACCCCAGCATGAGGAAATGCGTCTTTATTACTAGTCCCAAATCTCTCCTTGTTGCCAGCAGCTCCTGCTCCTGTAACATCTCCAGGTCACTTTGGATTCTGGTTCCAACTTCCTAAGTGCCCACTACCCCTGTGGTGCTGCCCTCAGATCCAATCATACTGAAGCAACTGACAAACAAAGACATGAAGGTGCCACTCATGTTGCAGAGAGGGACTTCTCAGCTGCTTTGAAGATGAGCTGGCCAGAAACACATGCACAGCCTCTGGAAATCTGGAGAGAGTCCGGGACTGAATTACAAATAACAAGCATCACCGCTCAGAAACTGACAGACACTGCGCCATTGGAACTGCCCAAGGCCGTTGCACAGACCTGAAAAACTAAGCAATCTACTTCCTAGGGCATTTGATCTTGCCAGTCCATTGCCATTTTAGCTGGGAATCTGTCATCCCTTTATATCTGTTGCTGTCCAGGGCTACCTGAATGTGTGTCATAGCTAATTTGAAGAGACCCATTCCCCCAACTTTTATACTGGAGCCTGCATTGCTTTCTACGGGACTCCCTGGGTCTGACCCACAATTGTGAAGTATCTTGTATCGTCACTGACCCCAGTGCAGAGTGCTCTGTGATACCGGACCATTTGGGAGCGTTTTACCCCTCTTTGCCCTAGTGTGAATGATTTCACAAGGAGCGGGACAGCAAGGGGTGTTTCCACTACACAGCATCAAGCACCCACCTAGTGAATTTACCTCCTAGAGTCTCCTCACAGAGGTCAATTTCTGGCAGACCCCTATTGAGAAAAGCAGACAGGCAATGAAACTCTGGTAAGATCCCAGCAATTTGGATCACTCTCTGGGCATGGCTACACTTGCGAGTCAGAGCGCATTAAAGCAGCCCAGTGTGCTCTAACTCACGACGCATCCACACTGACAAGGCATGTAGAACGCTCTGACTCCATGGCTAGAGCGCTCCTGGTACTCCACCTCGGCGAGTGGAATAACGTTCGATGCGCTGCCAGGGTGTGGGCACCCTGGTCTGTTACTGCGCTCTGATCGGCCTCCAGAAGTGTCCCACAATGCCTGTTCTAGCCACTCTGGTCATCAGTTTGAACTCTACTGCCCTGCCCTCAGGTGACCAACCATCAGACCCGCCCTTTAAATTCTCTGGGAATTTTGAAAATCTCCTTCCTGTTTGCTCCGCAAGGCGTGGAGTGCTCTCAGTGCATCTTTCCAGGTGACCATGCCTCAACGCACCAGGCGATCCCCAGTATGGAGCAATGGCAAGGTGCTGGACCTCATCAGTGTTTGGGGGTAGGAAGCTGTCCAGTCCCAGCTGCGCTCCAGCCGTAGGAATTACGATACCTTCGGGCAGATATCAAGGGACATGATGGAAAGGGGTCATGACCGGGACACTCTGCAGTGCAGGGTTAAAGTGAAGGAGCTGCGGAATGCCTACCACAAAGCCTGCGAGGCAAACTGCCACCCCATGCTGCCCCCATGACCTGCTGTTTCTACAAAGGGCTGGACGCGATGCTTGGGGATGACCCCACCTCCACTCCGAGTACCACCACGGACACTTCAGAGCCCAGTCCAACAAGGCAGGAGGAGGAGGAGGAGGAGCAAAGGGGGAGCCAGAGTGCTGAGGAGGAGGAAGACACCCCGGCATCCCTAGATGCATGCAGTTAGGAGCTGCTCTCAAGCCAGGAGGAAGATAGCCAGTCACGGCGGCCAGTGCTTGGGGAAGGACAAACACCAGAGGAAGTTCCTGGTAAGCGGCTTTTATTTTGGGAAGGAAGTTATTCGGTGCAGGCTCTTGGGGCAAGGAGGGTTAGGGCTCCTAGATGCGGAATAGGGTGTTGATGTGCTCTCTCACATCGCGGTAATCACAGGGCTGGCTCTAGGTTTCTTGCCACCCCAAGCAAAAAAAATTTTGGCTGCCCCCACCCCAGCCCTGGGCTCCCCCCCCCACCTGCACCCCCTGCAGCCCCAGCTCTGGGCCTCCCCCCACCTGCATTCCCTGCCACCCCAGCCCTGGGCTCTCCCCCACACACACCCCGTGCTGCCCCAGTTCTGGGCTCCTCCCTTCCCCCGCACCAGTGCCCTCCCACCCGCACGCCCCCTGCCACCCAAGCCCTGGGCTCTGCCCCCTCCACCCGCACCCCCTGCCGCCTCAGCCCTGGGCTCTCCCCCCTCCCCCCTCCGCACTCTCCTTCTGCCCCAGCCCTGGGTCACTGGTAACTCGCTCCCAGGGCGGGTCATTCTGCAGGAATGTTGGATGTGCACAGAACACAGACAGGATTGGTTCCCATATGGTTACAGAACTGCAGTAAAGTGGAACAATTTTCAGCTTGTGTGATTGGAGGATATCTGGATGCATATTATAAGACTGTCCTCCATAAATGAGGAAAAGCTGAGGTGCCTTTATTATTCTTTTGTTCCACTCTTTGTTTCTATGGGGAATTTGCCAATGCAATATCACTGTCTTCCTTTTAAACAAATAATAAAAAAAAAAAAAAAAAAAAAGCAATTCCAGTCCTAATAACCACTGGGAAGCATTTCTTGCTCAATTTTATCCTACTTTTTCTACAGCAAGTTACAGTGGATCAGTATATTTGATTTGGGAGAAATGAAGTAACAGCTGGCCAAACTGAGCTTGAGCACTCCTGAATTTTGAGGTGTTCAAATCTGGAAGGCAGGTGCCAGATTCCCTTTCTGAATATTAGCTAAATCTGGAAAGGAAAAGTCAATTTCTGCTTCCATGGCTCAGAAGTGGAAATCCTCCTACATGCCTGGTACTGTATCTAAAGCTGCCCAGGTCAAGTAGAGCCTCCCCTCCCTTACTTTTCATTTTAAATTCTAGTGGGATCCACACACCTCCCTTGCTAGGCTTCAGATAGAGAGGGGCACTATCCATTTAGTCCACCCAATTCTTTCTTTGGGGGCTGCAAGGTGAGGCCACACCAGTATCCCTAATCCAGTCTGGGGATGTCTTCTGAAGGGGATATCTGGGCCAAAGCCTTTTACTCCTTGGGCATATTTGTTCCCCATTCACAATGCCACCCCACTCTAGCAGTGAGCTCTCCAGTCACAGCAAGCTGCAGCATGAGGTTTCAGCTACCATACTCCCTCCCTTTCCTGTTGATAGTGGCCAAGGGAATGCTGGGAAATGTAGTTCTTTCCCTGCTCCAGGGCTGGCTCTATAGGCAGGGAGATAACCAAGGAACTACAGTTCCCAGAGTCCCTGTTGGTTCTCAGCTCCCAGGCTGGATCCCTGCTGGCTGCCGCCCCTGCAAATGGGCTGCCGCAAGCACCTGCTTGCTTTGCTGGTGCCTAGAGCCACCACTGGGTAATTGGCCTCGTTGATTTCTTCAAAGGTCTCATCCAGAACTTGGGCAATGCACTTGTGCGGGTTTCATGGGAGAGCCACTGTGGTCCTTGTCCCAGTCAGGCTAACATGTCCACGCCACTGTGCCGTGAGGGGCGGGGGGACCATTGCTGCACACAGGCAAGCTGCATATGGGCCAGGGCGGAAGCTGCTTTGTAGTAGAAGACCCTCCCTTGCTTCCCAGGTCACCCTCAGCAGCGAGATATCTTCCAGGATGAACTCCTGTGGACAGGGCCGGCTCTGGCTTTTTGGCCGCCCCAAGAAAAAAAAAAAAAACGGGGCGGCCAGAACGGCAAAGCAAAAAAAAAATCCTGCGGCGTGGCCAGAGCGCGGGTGCAGGGGGACTGGCTGGGGGGGGAGGAGGGGGCGGGAGCGGGCAGGAGAGAGAGAGAGAGAAGGGGGCAGCCAGGGCTACAGCAAGGGTGCTGCCACACGGCCCCTNGGGGGGGGGGGGGGGGGGGGGGGGGGGGGGGGGGGAGACAGAAAGAAGGGGGCGGCCAGGGCTACAGCAGGGGCGCTGCCACGCGGCCCCTCCCGCTGCGCCGCCTCCTGCCGCTAGGGCTCTGCTCTGGTTGGCGGGGAGGAAAGTAAGAGGACTGCCCTGCAGGGTGCTCTGGTTCTCCGCGCCGCCGCCCCCTACAGGGCGGCCGGAGCAGAACAAGAATGAAAAAAAAAAAAGCGGCCGTGCTGCCCTAGGATTGGGCAAAATGCCGCCTCGAACAATCTGCCACCCCAAGCACCAGCTTGCTCAGCTGGTGCCTGGAGCCAGCCCTGCCTGTGGAAAATGTGGGGACAGTGTTCAGTATAGAGGCCTCTGCAGCTGTTGGCTCTTCCCAATGCACAGAAACAGAGGACAGTACAGCCATGAAATAATCAGTCCCCCTTGACTCTGTGCTTACTCACCATTTTGGGGCTCCCGGGGGTTATGTGCGCTCGCTTTGGGATGGGCAAATTATGCTATTGTGTAGACTGTGCTTGCCCTCCTTAAGTACGGGGGAATCATTGCTCTGTCTGGTGTGAACAATGCTGCCTCTGTTAAGTGTTGCATTTTGCCTTTACCGATGCAACATTGAGATCTCAGCCATCCGTGTTATCACCGGCTGAGAGGCTGCAAAGAATCAGGAAGAGCCCACATAGAAGCAAAAAGGACATGCTGCATGAAGTCATGCAGCAGTCCCTTAATGAAAATCAAAAAGTGCAGGAGTGGCGGGAGAGTGAAAGGAGGGTCCACCAGCAGAATACAGATCACCGTCACCAAAGCACAGAGTGGCTGATAAGCATCATGGAGCGCCAAGCGAACTCAATCCAGGTGCTGGTAGCCATGTAGGCAGAGCACTACCGCGCCCGCTCCCCCTGCAGCCCTTGTCCCAAAACTCTTTCCCTTGTGCCCCCATGTCACCGCCAACCCACTTTACCAGACATCCGGGTTCTTATCGTCACCAGCTGCCTCCAACACCTGTAGCTTCACCACCCAGCCCTGAAAACTATGACCCTTACCCACTGCACTCAACCCCCATCACCATGCAGTATAGCCATCCTGAAGTGCAGCACTCATTGCACAGCACTCCAGACAGGACATACGCAAATCTGTGATTGTACCGTTCCCCACCCCATCCCCTTGCCCTTTCTAATTCCCAAACAGTTGTATTTCTTTTCAATAAATACATTTTCTTTTCAATAAATGTATTTTTTGCTTTGAAAACATTCTTTATTATTGCATAAAGTAAAAGATACCTTAGCCCAGAAAAGCAACAGGCACTGCAAGTCAGTGTATCATACGTAGCAAACACAGATTACTACTCACATTGGAACCACTGCACTTCACTCCCGTGCAGGGCACCAGACATTACTGGTGGCTGTCAGCCTCAGATTGCTGCTTCAAGGCATCCCTAATCCTTACAGCCCTGCACTGGGCCCCCTGCTCTCTGGCTGTTCAAATTCAGCCTCCAGGTGTTGAACATCAGAGGTCCATGCCTGAGTGAATCTTTCACCCTTCCCTTCACAAATGTTATGGAGGGTACAGCACGCGGATATAACTGTGGGGATGGCGTTATCGGCCAGGTCCAGCTTCCCATACAGAGCGCCAGCGGCCCTTTAAATGGCCAAAAGCACACTCCACAGTCATTTTGCACCGGCTCAGCCTGTTGTTGAACCGTTCCTTGCAGCTGTCAAGACTCCCTGCGTAGGGTTTTATGATCCACTGCATTAAAGGGTAAGCGGAGTCTCCAAGGATCACAATGGGCATTTCGACTTCCCCTACAGTGATCTTCTGGTCTGGGAAAAAAGTCTCAGCCTGCAGCTTCCTGAACAGGCCAGTGTTCCGAAAGATGCCTGTGTCATGCACCTGCATTAATGTCAATGAAACGCCCACGGTGATCCACAAGCGCCTGGAGAACCATAGAGAAATACCCCTTCCGATTAACATACTCGGAGGCTAGGTGGGCTGGTGCCAGAATTAGAATATGCGTCCCATCTATCGCCCCTCCGCTCTTAGGGAAACCCATTTGTGCAAAGCCAGCCACAATGTCCTGCATATTACCCAGAGTCACGGTTCTTCTGAGCAGGATGCAATTCATGGCCCTGCAAACTTGCATCAACACGATTCCAACGGTCGACTTCCCCACTCCAAACTGGTTAACGACCAATCGGTAGCTGTCTGGAGTTGCCAGCTTCCAGATTGCAATAGCCAACCGCTTCTCCACCGTCAGGGCAGCTCTCAATCTTGTGTCCTTGCGCCGCGGGGTGGGGGCAAGCTCCTCACACATTCCCATGAAAGTGGCTTTTCTCATGCGAAAGTTCTGCAGCCACTGCTCATCATCCCAGACTTGCATGACGATGTGATCCCACCATTGAGTGCTTGTTTCCCAAGCTCAAAAGTGCCATTCCACAGTGGTGAGCATGTCCATGAATGCCACAAGCAATCTCGTGTCGTATGCGTTACTCGAGTCGATATCATTGTCGGAGTCCTCATTGTCACTTTGGATCTTAAGGAATAACTCGACTGCCAAATGAGATGTTCTGGCGAGACTTGTCAGCATATTCCTCGGGAGTTCGGGCTCCATTCCTGCAGACCGAAAGGGAAGACAGAGCGCGCAGTACAAAGAACGTTGAAAGATGGTGCCAATTGTGGACGGAAGCAGAGGGATTGCTGGGATGTGAACCGATGCATCACAGGGCTTTGGGACAGGACCCAGAATGCCCCGCACCCCCCGCCCCCTTCCCACAAGCCACAGCGCCAGAGTGGGAAGAGGTGCTCTGTGGGATAGCTGCCCACAATGCACTGCTCCCAATGCCGCTGCAAGTGCTGCAAATGTGGCCACGCCAGTGTGCTTGGGGCTGTCAGTGTGGACAGACTGCAGCGCTTTCCCTACTGCGCTCTACGAAGGCTAATTTAACTCAAAGCGCTCTACATTTGCAAGTGTAGCCATGCCCCTTGACTAATGTTGGCAACCTATTCCAACCCCCTTAGTGACTGCCCGGTGGTGTAACCCCTGACAAGATTACATCTGTTCAGCTGTCTCATTTCCTTAGGAAACAATGGCAAGCTCAAAGGAGAAAGGGTCCAATTACCAAGCTGAGAGGTTATTGTGCTGAAGCTGGGTTCTGTTAAGAGAACATGTGGCCTTCTATACAATCAATATTGCACATTGTCCTCAGCGCACCTGCAGCTCTTGCAGTACTGCCCATAATGGCACAGAGCCCGAGGCCAAACAGACGGAGAGAAATGGAAACCCAGTCTACAGAGCACAGGTCAAAGGATGCACTCCTTCCCCCTCCCTCTGCCTTCTGGCCTCTGCTTTATCATGCCACCCAGCTGGTCCCATTGCAGAAAGGACTGAAGCTAGAAAACAGTTTATAAAGTGGCTTGCAGCAGCATCTGGGGATGGCAAACATGATGAACTGAGTTGGTGTACAGTGCATCCAGCTTGGTTCAAGGCCGGATCCTCAGCTAGGGTCAAACCATTTGAGCCAGTTTCAGCTACACTGATTTACACCCACGATGGATTTGACTCCTACTCCAGAGGGGATTTCGGTTCTCTTTGTGGTTTCTCTTCTCTGGAGGAAAGCAGGGGGCTGCTACGCTACAGCCGCACAGCTCTGGCACTGCACCAGAGTGTGGCCACCTCCTACATCAATGGAAGGGGGTTTTCCATTAATGCAGCTAATGCATCTCTCTGAGAGGCAGGAGCTAGGTCGATAGAAGAATTCTTCCACCCACCTAGATGCAGCTATGCTGCGGGTTAGGGCAATCTAACTACAGCCCTCGGGGTGCAAAATTTTAGGTTGATCTAGTGTAGACCAAGCCTCATATTGGACTGTACAAGGCAGGTGTATAAGGAAACTCCACTTCGGCCATGTGGTTAGTACCATTTCAGAGGGTTTGAGCAGTTTACCTGGCCTGGCTTGGCCTTTTGGAAACTATTCCACAGCTAATAGTTTGTAGACACTTAGCCCTAAAACATTAGCCAGAGCTGTGCTGGACAGCTGTCCCACTGACATGATTCCAGTCTCACTGTGCATGGGCTTTACACTCACGTTCCAAAGGGACTGTATAGCAAGGTAATAGCTTGTGCAGGTGTGTGACCCTCCTCGCTCCTTCTCTTAGGGGGTTCTGTCCCCAGACATGAAGAAACCTTAGGGTCCTCAGTTATGTGAAGGGAGCTATGGGTCCAAAGTGAGAAGAGGAAAATCTCTCCTTTAGTCTGGCTTCTTGTCTCTCTTCCATCTTTGCTTGCTGCCCTTCCTCCACTCTCCTCTCTCTCTCTCTCTCTGCCCACAATCCCTTCAAGCCCCATGCAGGGGCTCTGCTGTGATCTAAAACCCTTTCTTGTGGTGGAGCAGAAAATAGGCCCGATGGGGAAGTCATCCCATGGGAAGGAGAGGGGATGGTTCTCAAAAGAAGACAAGGTGGGGGAGAGGATATTTTTTTACTGGACCAACTTATTGGTGAGAGAGACAAGCTGCTGGGCTGCACAGAGCTCTCAAAGGACGGGCAGTTTGTGCCTCCGCTGCTTGTGACAGATGGGCAGCACCTGTCAGACGGGGCAAAGCCGGAGGGAGAAGCCAAGTGCCCTGGGCGTGGGGGTGGGGGTGAAGGAGGAGCAGATGGTAAGGCAGCTTTTAGCAGGGTTGTATGGTATAAAGACAATGGAGTGTCTCTCCTATCTTTGATTAAACAAGAAGATTTATTCCCCTGGACAGCTGGCAAGCAGCCTGTATACCCCCTCAATACCCGCCCCCACAGCCAGCCGCACGCTTCTCACAACACGCACCCCACAGCCAGGCGCACGCTCCCTGCAATCTCCTCTGTCACACACAGCACACGCACAGCCAGCCGCACGCTCCCTGCAATCTCCTCTGTCACACACAGCACACGCACAGCCAGCCGCACGCTCCCTGCAATCTCCTCTGTCACACACAGCACATGCACAGCCAGCTGCACGCTCCCTGCAATCTTCTCTGTCATACACACACATGCACAGCGAGCTGCACACTCCCTGCAATCGACTGTCACACACAGCACATGCACAGCCAGTTGCACGCTCCCTGCAATCTTCTCTGTCACACACAGCACACGCACAGCCAGCTGCACGCTCCCTGCAATCTCCTCTGTCACACACCGCACACCCACAGCCAGCCGCACGCTCCCTGCAAACTCCTCTGTCACACACAGCATACCCACAGCCAGGCGCACGCTCCCTGCAATCTCCTCTGTCATACACAGCACACGCACAGCCAGCCGCACGCTCCCTGCAATCTCCTCTGTCACACACAGCACACGCACAGCCAGCCGCACGCTCCCTGCAATCTCCTCTGTCATACACAGCATACCCACAGCCAGCCGCACGCTCCCTCCAATCTCCTCTGTCATACACAGCACACTCACAGCCAGGCGCACACTCCCTGCAATCTCCTCTGTCACACACAGCACATGCACGGCCAGGTGCACGCTCCCTGCAATCGCCTGTCACACACAGCACACGCACAGCCAGCCGCACACTCCCTGCAATCGCCTCTGTCACACACAGCACACGCACAGCCAGCTGCACGCTCCCTGCAAACTCCTCTGTCACACACACAACTTCCCTCCACACACAGCCAGCTGCTAACTCTCTGCGATGTCCTCACACACAAGGTTGCCGCCTGCAGTCTCACACACACTACCTCCCGTAGCAAACTCCTTGCATCCACCTAGATCAGCGGTTCTCAACTGGGGCTCCGCGAGCCCTTTCAGGGGGTCTGCAGAGCCCTGCCACTGAAACCCGGTGCCCTGAGCGCCGGCACCCCCCAGCGGGGCTGAAGCAGGGAGTGGCATGGGTCTGAAACCCCAAGCTCCCACTCCAACTTCACTGCATCCCGGAGCAGCATGGGGCTGACATCCCGAGCTCCCCCCTCCCCCACTGAAGCTGAAACTGTGACAAGGGCAGAAACCTTGAGCCCATGGGCAAAGTTGAGGGGCATGAGGGTGTTACCCCCCCAAACTGCAGTGCCTTCCCCAGAGTGGGGCAATCCTGGGGGCAGCTCCATCCCCCCACCTCCTCCTCTCCCTGAGCCGCCCTCTGGCTAGGTTCTAGGCGGGAAGCCGGAGCCAGGCAGTGAGGGGCAGCTGCTCCTCTGGTTGGTGGTGCCATGCAGGGGGGGCAGCCATGGCATTCCTCCATCTGCTGCTGGTGCCCGGGGTTGTGGCTGCTCCTCAGTTCCCAGCCCCCTTTGACTGCTTACGCAGCTGGTCAGAGCTGCCCAGGTGGGGACCCAGCTCTGGGGTCAGCAGAGCCCTCAGGGAGCAGCCACCGGCACACAGCCCCAGACAGGTGGGTGGCCTGCTGAGGTAAGTCAGGGAGTGGAGGTGGCACTCCCTCCCTGGACCCTGCTGTGCCTGAGCCCTGCTGGACCTCCCACCCATCCCCAAAATAGAAGTCAAACTACACCTATGCCCAAGGATTCCTGCCCCTTGTGCCAGAGGCCCCGCCCCCACTGGGCCCTGGAGTTTTTCTTGCATGTTGAGGGGGCCCTCAGAAAGAAAAAGGTTGAGAACCCCTGACCTAGATGATCACAATGGTTCTTTCTGACCTTAAAGTCTATGAGTCACCTCACACTTCCAGGAACAAATCTCCTTGTGAATCACACACAAGGTGTATTTATCCTTCCTCCTGTCAACCCTGTGGGTCAGGGCAGGGCTATTATCTCCATTTTATGATGGGGAACTGAGGCACAGAGAGGCCAAGTGACTTACCCCAGGAGTCTGTGGGAGAACAGGGAATTAGATCCTGGGCTGCCCAGGCTAGCACCTTCCCCAGCCAGAAGACTGGGGCTTTAATGCTGAAGACAATCATGTTAGTAACAAACTCACAATAATAGCAACATGGGCTGCAGATAAGGGAGGCTGTGCCTCCCCAAAGAGCCAGGCGTGGCCCCGTTTTGCTGGTGCCACTGGGCTACAGGGGCTGAGGCCACACTGCCTGCCTTCCCAGGGCTGCGGCGGTGCCATGCACTCTCCCTCCTGGGGCCCTGGGGCCGGTGGGGACTAGTCAGCCTGGGGAGGGGGCTCTGGGTTTGGGGGCACAGAAGGGGTGGAGCCTCGGTGGAAGGGGCAAGGCTCGGGACTAGTCTTCCCCAACCAGCAGTTCACGTGCCACCCATGAATAGCAGTCATGGCAGAGGTGACTGCTCTAATGAAGGTTGCAAAATAGTTTCCATTCCAAGCTCCCGTTTTTACATTGTGATGATGTTTCACAGCATTCGCCCCTGGTGATTTCCTACGGCACATTTCTGAGTCATGAGGGGCTTTGAGAAACACGTGCAGTTGGGTTGGGCATGTCTCGGTGGTGTAACTCGCACGAGGTGTGTGTGGCTCTTTGTTGCCTTCTAGTGGCTGCCCCAAGCGGTTACTTCCCTGGGGCAGAAGCATGTTCTAATGGAGAGGTGCTGGTCAGGAGCCATAAGGCTGTAGGCCCAGCCCTTCCACCACCCTGCTGCGTTACCTCGGACAAGTCTTTGTGCTTCTGTTTCCCTTCCCACCTTTTTGTCCAGGGCCGGCTCCAGGCACCAGCTTGGCAAGCAGGTGCTTGGGGCGGCCACTCTGGAGAGGGGCGGCAGGTCCAGCTATTCAGCAGCAATTCGGTGGACAGTCCCTTACTCCCACTCGGAGCGAAGGACCTCTCGCCGAAGTGTCGCCGTAGATCACGATCGCGGCTTTTTTTTGTTTTTTTGGCTGCTTGGGGCAGCCAAAACCCTGGAGCCGGCCCTGTTTTTGTCTGTCTTGTCTTTTTAAATTATCAGCTCTTTGGAGCAGGAACTGTCTCTAAGTATCTGTGCAATACCCAGCACTATAGGGGGCCGTGGATGCTACAGCTGTCTGCACACACCCTATCCTATAGCAAGTAAATAACCCAGTTTATAGGCAAGAGAAGGGTCCCAAATCCACCAAGTCTGAGGTGTTTCTAGAGTTGTCAACCCTCCAGGACTGGCCTGGAATCTCTGGATTATGTCATGAAACCTCCAGGAATAAACCCAACACAAATTGGCAACCCTCCCTGGTTCATATCCTACGGATCCCCCTGCTGTATAAGGGTCAGCTCCAGAAAGCCTGGGGAAACTCTTCTCAGCCGTGGCTGAGACTTTTCCTTGCCTAGGGCAGCCTTGGTGGTTCCGGAGGGTTGAGAACTTGGGCCCAGCCGGGCTGCGGACTCAGCTGCTTCGGCCTAGCTCCCGATCTGCGGGGCTTTAAACCAGAGCGAGCCAGGCAGACTGCAGCCGCGTTCGCACTCCTGTGTGTGTGAGAGAGAGTCGCGGCTGCGCCCCCTGCAGGCCGCGCCGCGCAGCTGCTGCCGAGGCGGAGAGGTTATTTGTGGTTAGCTTTGATCCCGGGGGAACCTGAAACTCTCGCATTCCTGGCATAGCAGCCACTCGCGCAGCCCGGCCTCCTTGGCTCTCATTACAGCTGGCGGGGGCCGGCGAGGCGCTCAGTGCCTGCCAGCAGCCGCGGGGGCAGGATCTCTGCGAGCTGCACGCACACAGCGAGCCGGCCGGGCGCGGAGCGAGCCTCTCCTCCCCTGGCTCTGCAGCGAGGCTGCTCTGCTTCGGTGAGTTCCGCTCCGGGCTCCCATCCCCGCGGTATCTGGGGCCAGAGGGGAGATCTCCGACTCCCCTTCCCTGGCTAGCTGGTGTCACTAATTCGTGCCGGGAACGCTGCGCTCCCTGCGCGTCAGCCTGCGGGGTCCCCCCCTTTCCATCGCTCTGGCTCCCCACATTCCCCTGCAGCGTGTGACCCGGGATTCCTGCAAGTCCCCGGGAGCGCCTGGGTTGTGACCCATAAGAAGCAGAGAGGGGGTGAGCAGGACTTTGCTGGGCTCGTTTGCAGTCACAGGTGCTTGTGCCCCCAGCTAGCTGAAGAATTCTCTTTGTCTTGCTCGGAAAATGCTTTCCGCAGCCATGAGCTCGTTCTCACTTAGAAGGAATGTTAATTGCAATCCAAACCCGGGTGATGTCAGTGCTGAACGATTTGGAAAACAAAGCGGCAGCAAGGCAGTGCCCTAGCACTGCTCTGCAGATGGCAATTGCTGAACGCGCTCTAGGTGTGTTAGTTCTACCCAGTGGGTTTGGAAAGGCGAGAAAGGGGGTTTTCCTATGGGGGGCTGCCACAGAAATGTCTCCCTGTTGTAACGTCCCAGCCGGTTGGAGTTTTCCAGGGAGATCTTCTGGTTTGCAAACCCTTGTTCTTTCACTGGATCGCCTTTGAACTTGCTAGAATATGTCAACTGGAGTTTGAGTTGTCTTTTTTTCTTTTTTCTTTTTTTAAACGATCCTCGCTTATTTGATGCTGCTCATTCAAGTTATGCTGAGTGCCATTAAAGAGAATTTCTTGTGACTGCAAAATTAAAGAAATTTATAAAAATATGGGAGGGGAATAAAGAAATGCAACCATATTTCACTAGGAGGGTGGTGAAACACTGGAATGCGTTACCTAGGGAGGTGGTGGAGTCTCCTTCCTTGGAGGTTTTTAAGGCCCGGCTTGACAAAGCCTTGGCTGGGATGATTTAGCTGGGAATTGGTCCTGCTTTGAGCAGGGGGTTGGACTAGATGACCTCTTGAGGTCCCTTCCAACTCTGATATTCTATGATTCTATGATTAAAAAAAACAGTTGGGGCTGGGGATCCAGGAGTGAAAATAATCCCTGATAGTAAAAGGTTAAAGAGCACATATGGTAGGGGTGGGGTGAGGAATGTTCTCTCCACCTTCCTAGCTATCTAGTCATGCTCCCTGACCCAATATTTCAGACTTCCTCCTTGTGAGAACGCACCAGGGCTTGTGAAATTGAAGGGGATGTGTGGTTCTTTTATTTTGATTCACCAAAGACAGTCTGGGGTTAGCTTTAAATCTGAGGTCTGAGTCAGCCTTGAAATGAGGCTCAGGAAAGGTAGTTTGTTTAGAGTTTCCTAATTTCACCTTCAGGGAAAACCTGGTCAAGAACTTTTTGTGTTGGGAGCCAATATTTGAGGTATGTTTGTATGAAGCAATATGAGATTAGCAATCTCCCTTTGCCAACCCACATGCATTAGCATGAGACTAGAAACAGGTGATCAAATGTCTACTTAGGAATTCACTTGCTTTAAAGTTTGAGTGCAGAGGAGGACATGCAACTTAAAAACAGTGATATAACTTCCCTGGCTAGCATCCCTTTTCAATAAATTACTA
This sequence comes from Trachemys scripta elegans, assembly GCF_013100865.1. Taxonomy (NCBI): domain Eukaryota; kingdom Metazoa; phylum Chordata; order Testudines; family Emydidae; genus Trachemys; species Trachemys scripta. The sequence continues at coordinate 50,151,629 of NC_048306.1, read as the reverse complement.
GCCATACACAAACCTGGGCTACAGCTGCAGTTTCTGATTGCCAGGGACAGCAAAAAGGTTGAGAATGTTGTTTTTAAGGTCTACCCCCACACTGGTGTCTCCAGGCATGGCTGATTCATTAAGATAGGTGTTTTATATTTAAAATTTCAGTAGATGTCTGAAAAGCATGTGTGCATACATACATAAAACGCCATAACAATGTAGATGATTAAAACTGAAATAATCTTGAAAATCAGGATTATTTTATGTGACTTTTCACTATGAAGCTTTTATTATATTTTGCGATCCACGGGTGCAATGACAATAGATGAGCCCTTTACACTTTTGAGTCAATTTCACTCTCATTCAGGATCATAATGTTGCAATGTTTGCAAATTGGGGGAGGGGGGTATGATTATTTGTTTAAAACAATTAGATCCTATGGGAATTGTTCAAGATTGTATCCATTAAACATTTCTTGTTGATTATAGGTTTTGTAGGAACTTCCATTTACAAATTCTATGTGTTGGCCCAAATTTGACAAGTCTCCCTTCTTTAAGGAGACGGAAAGTACTGGAAACTGAAATCCTCTTGCTTTGTGAACTGTAGCTGTTGTTCCTGTATAACCTGCAGGACTAGGAACATTCTTTGCCAGTGTAACTTGGGCTCGCCAAGTCTAGGATATTTTGTGTAATGGTGGATTGAGCTCAAAGCACCGTAGCACCGTCTTCATTACACTTAACAGAACTTCTTCCCTGTCCCCACAATCAAAGCTAGACTAACAGGAGTCTCACTTACTAAAAGTTCTGCATTGGCCTACAATTTTGGGTGATGAGTTTGGCTCTGTTCAGTGGACTGAATTAATTTCTTAGACAGCAGTCACAGCTTTCCCCTTGGCTACCTTGCCTGGCACATGTAGAGAGACACGCGCACTAAGTGAACCAAATAAAGGGGTTCTGACTGCACAAGTTACTAGGATCCTGTGATCTGTCTTTCCAGAGCAGTAAATCAAGTTATGCAGAACAGTCACTCTGAATCTCAAATGCACTCATGCTAAGCTCAGGTGCTGAAGCCGTTCACCCCACTGGGAAGCCAGCAGAGATCCCCAGGGCTGACATTCCTCACTCCGCACCAAGAGCTGTCCCCTTTAGGGCACTTAAGATGAGATGGGGATTCAGGGGCTCACTGAGGCTCTGGGCAAGGAGGCTTTTTGTATGAGAGCTGAGTTCCCTGCAACTGAGCTTGCCAGGACTGGTCCACTTCCAGCCTCCGCAGGGTTGCCAAGGGCCTAGTTCTCAGTGGCCTCCCATGGAATTAGCGTTCAGCCTGGGCCTGGCTCTGCCCTTCCTTATGGTGGCAAAGGGATGGAATGTTGCTCAGAATCCCCCTCTCCAACCCTGCTCTGCTAGGATACGAATATTGTGACTAAAGGGTCAATTGCATCTTTCCTGGCAGAGTGCCACAATGGGACTCCTGGCAAACTAAATCTTCTGAAAATATGTAATGAGCAAACCCCTGACTGAGAGCTGATTCCTGTGTTCGTCTCTTGTAGGCTCCTTGGGTGCTGCTAGATCCTTGGGATTGTATTGCATCTACTGTTCCTGGTGGCAGCCCCTTGACTAGCCAAGGATGAGGACGGCAGAAGATTCCTCCGGGACGGTTCTGCACCGGCTCATCCAGGAGCAGCTGAGATACGGGAACCTCACCGAGAACCGCACGCTGCTGGCTATTCAGCAGCAGGCGCTGCGTGGAGGTGGGAGCATGGGCAGCCCTCGCTCCTCACTGGAGAGTCTCACCCAAGAAGAGAGCCAGATGGTCCAGCAGTCCACACGGCAGGAGCCCCAGGGCCAGGAGCATCACTGTGACCATGTTTACCTGGAGAATAACGTGTATCGGCTCTACCAGCCTCAGCACAAGGGCGAGGAGCTCCCCACCTATGAGGAGGCCAAAGCGCATTCCCAGTACTATGCCTCACAGCGAGGACAGCAGGCTGGGGTACCCTGTCCAGGCACCCCTGCTGAGCCTGGCCAACAAAGGGCCTATGCCCCTGACAGCAGCAGCAAGCGCCAGGACGAGTCACTAAAGGAGCTGAAGCATGGGCATGTGAGGTCACTGAGTGAACGCCTCATGCAAATGTCGTTGGAGAGGAATGGAGCCAAGGCCCAGAACCACATGAGCTCCTCCCACAGTTATCCCCAGCTATCGAGGCACTTCCAGCTGTCAGCCCCACGAGGGCAGCATGCCGAGGGGATGGAGCCACGGGGCCCCCCTCCAGAGTACCCCTACATCATCCCCACCCAGGAGCCTGCAGTTGGTTACCTGGCAGATCCCCGGCACTGCTCCAGGGAAGGGCCAGGATTTCAGCACCCTGAAGTCAGGTAACCACAACATTTGTCTAGCCCCTCGCCCTTCACAGCAGCGTAGCCAGTCCCTTCCTTCCTGGCATGCACTCAATTCCTGGGACTTCGACAGCCATGTGGGAAGGGGATTGGGTATGTTGATGCAACACTGCATAGCTCCCAGACAAGCTGTGGCTGGGGAGCCTCTATGGGTTCGGAATGCCAAGGCTGGTTGCATAAGCAGCGAAACCCGCATGTTGCAGAATAAGGAGATGAGCTGTAGGGATGCTACAATGTTCATCCCCTGGCTGCACGAATCCTTATTTTGCCCTAGATCAAACTACCTTTTGCTGACTCTGGAAGTGCTGCCCTGTTCTGTGGGCAGAAAAGGGTGCGGAAGGGGACTTGCAGTCTGACTTTTGAAGCTCATGGGCTATATTTGTCTCTGGAGTGGCTACGCCAGGGCTAAATTAGACCCATTGTTTTGCAGATGAAGTTGTCTTCACAGCCTCTTTCCCCTTGTGTTCTGAGTGGAATTTCTGGTTAATTGAGGAGTTGGAATTGAATCAGGAAATGGCTAAGTTTGGAAGGGAGAAAGGAAGCAGGCCCCGCTATGTGGAAAACTACCAGAGCTGTCCCCAGAGGGAGTGCAGACTGAGGGCTGAGTAGAACCTGGACACTGGGAACTCGCCTTTCTGCACTGAGAGGAAGGTGAAAGTGATGAGTTCTTACCGAACATTCCCAGAGGGAACCCTGCTAAATACAAATCAGTACCACCCCCTTGATACTGGGCTTTGCTCTTGTCCACTTTGCAAATGCCAAAGCCCAGAGTCTGCCCCCAGCTTGCACCCAGTGCAATCCTAAGGGTGAATTGTGCTCTCCGTTACACTGGCAGTTGAGGTCCCTCTTCTCTTGGCTGCAGCATAGGGTTGGTAAGTGGAGTGTCAGTGCTGGGTGAAAAGTGCCTATTCCTCTTCAGCAGATGCTCCAACTGCGCACAGAGCCTTGCTAGCATTATGACCTGTCACTAACAGTGGAAGCCTTCATGGAGATCTGGTGTTATGGGTCCTAGCCACTTCAGGGCATCATGCATTCTGCTTTGCCTGGCAATTTGATCACATCATAAAGCGTTTTTTGGTTGCTTATAACAAGGGAAATACAGAGTAGCAAAGGAGAAACTAAACCCTGAGTGTTCTCCCCCTTCGCCACCCCCCATTTCCCAGCTGCCCACTCTCCTGGTGTCTTCTCAGCTAGCTGCACGGTTGGGAAAGGTGGCGAGGCTGAATAGCAGTGTATGCTGTTGGGCAAGCCATAGTGAATGCTGACAGGAAGAGATAATATCTCTGACAGGAAGTGCTCCCTTTTGGAGGAACAAAGAGGGGAGGGTGCAGGCAGAAAGGAAGACGTATTTACCAAATCACCTTCCAGGAATGCAGCCCCACATTTACAGCCAGCCCTCGCTCATGTGCAGCCATGGCGCCCTCTGGGAAGCACCTGATAGTCAGGCTCCCATAAGGTGGCCAAGCTGTCACTGGGGCTATGGTATCTTTGCCCTCTTAGCAGTTGCCTTAAAGATTCGTTAAAACAGAGGGTCCCTGTAACAGTGTTTGGTCTGCTTAGCACCCCTTTCCCACAAAGTACAGGATGTGTTTATTCATGTTATACTTTTACTAAGGGACCACCTTGGGGCAGTGATGCCAATTCAGATATTTCTTAAGACAAGCTCTGGTCCCCACTCATTTCCCTTAGCCGGTGGTGAGTCTCCCCTCTGACCCACACGGTGCATGAGCCAATGCCAAAAGTTGTAATATTGGCAGACTCCCCTGTTCCCCATTATTTGGCCCAGCCACCCCTGTGGCTGGACAGAAGGGTGGCCAGGTCAAATTTCAGTGGTGTTGTGACCAAGCTCTGCACTGCTCCGGCAGGAGCCATACTGATTAGTACAGTCTCACTGATTAAAAGTGGTCACTGCCACTGCCCCCCACCTCCCGCACCCCCACCCCGGTTCTGCAGCCTATGGAACTTTGAGCAGTGGAAAAACTTTGGGGTGGGGGATGTCCCTCCCTTGTAATTGGCACTGCTGCTAAGGGGAATAGGCATTTCCTTTAACTTCCAGGAGCTTGATAAGAGAGGGGGCAGTTCTGTGGTGACATCTCACTACGCTTGGCTGTCTCTGATAAGTGTATTCTTATTGTGTTCTTAAGCACTGGCGTGATGATGTTGGGTGGTATAAAGTTTCTTTTTAAACATGGATTAGAAATAAAAGGTAAAATTTAAAAAAGGAGCTAGGTGACTAAGTCCCATTTTCAAAAGTGCCTTAGGCACTAAAAGCCACTGGTTCTTGAAATCAATGAGAGTTAGGCATCTAGATGCTATTGAAAATCTCACTGGGCACTAATCTGCATCTTTAAGTGCCTAAATCCCTTTAAAATCTGGTCCTAGTGCCTAAATCATTTTTGAAAACAGGACTTAGGCTCCTCAGTGATTTAAGTGCTTTTGAAAATTTTACATAAACTCTCTGACAGGCAAGTGAAGTGCAAGGGCACATCTTACCACATACTGTAGGTGGGATCTGCAAAAGCATTCAGCACTGACCTAGATCTGCTCCCATTGAAGTTGATGGCAGTTTTACCACTGATTTCAGTGAGAGCAAAGTTAGGCCAATGCTGAGTGGTTTTGAAATCGTATTCTGTAGCCGAGAAGTGGTGCTAATAGTTGCCATGGAATCTATACTTTGAAAAACAGGCATGCCTTGATCTCTGTCTGAAAAGTACATTGGGAGATTGTTAAAGATTGCCCTATGAACCTGATATTGTAAGGGTTCCATATATGCATGGCTGCATGCGCTACAGCCCTAAATGAGATGGTGCCACTCATCCCAGGGCAGAGAGGGGGGCCTCAAAGATTTCTGACATTCCTGGGTTACATTTTTCCCCTTAAGGTTCAAGTAAATATTTAAAATGGTGAGATGAAAACCTCCTCCCGGGAGCTCTGTCAACAGATGTATGATTTGTTTGTGTTACCATAGTGCCCATGAGCCCTGATTATCGTACCAGAACTCCAGGGCGCTAGGTGCTGTACAAACCCAGAACAAAAAGACAATCCCTGCCCCAGGGGTTCAAGGAGAGAGAAATAATGGTGTGAGGTATGCTGGGGGTTGGATATTGCCAGAAGCCACTCAGTGGCACACCATCCCAGCCACGCCCGTCACTCCATCTCTTATCCTTGATTTACAGTGTGTCCTGGCGGGCACAGAACAATGCTATTGAATGTCTCTGTTGAATTTTTGTGACCTCTCTTAGGGTGATGCAGGCCCATATGCCCCAGGCTTTCCTGCCCCAGCAGGCTGCCCTGTGCCATGGCCCGCTGGGCTCCCTTACTCCAGCTGGGATGGAGGTTCTGATGACAGCCCAGGCCGCATCGGCCAGCAGTCACTTGGCCCAGATGGAGACGGTGCTGAGGGAGAATGAAAAGCTGCTGAGGGAGAGTGAGAAGCTCCAGAGGGAAAACGAAAAGCTGCGGCGGGAGCTTGAGAGCTGCAGTGAAAAAGCAAGCCGGATTCAGAAGGTAAATGTGTGGAGCCGGCATCCAACCAGTCTTTCCAGCCAAAGCACTAGGGCCCAGCTCCTCAAAGATATGCAGGCCTGTGAGCATCTGGGCCTTGGGGCAACGTACAGGCAGGCTCAGGACCCTGGCAGGGGGCAGGACTGCCAGGAGCAGTAGGTTGGCATGTCACCTCTCAACTTTGATTCCAACATGTCATTTGAAATGAGACTTGGATGCTTTCATTTCATTGGCTGCTTTTCGTCTGAGAGAACACGGCCTGGCAGGCAGTCTGTCCAGGCCAGACCTGGTTTGTGACCAGGAATTGTAGGATCGCTTTCTGCGAACGCTGAACAAGGAGCTTTATCTCAGTGTTAGCCCTGAAGTCACTCTGTCTGCTTCACTGCAGAGCTTATCCCTAGAACCTCCACCAGCCCCCTCCTGCCTACCTCTGGGGGCCGGATTTAAAGAGACAGTGCACATGTCATCCCGCTTTTGTCGGGATTGAGGTGCATTGGCAGAGTTTTGGAGGAGGCGGCCAGGATCTGGACAGTGAGGTAATTACACAGGTCAGGATAGAAGAGTCTAGAGAGGGCTGTAGAGGAAGCTTGCTCAGTGCCTGCCTGTCCTTCACTTGTATTTGCACTACATTTCACTCGTTGTCAGCCGAGCTCCTCGTGTTCCTAGCTTCATTCTCTGGATGGGGTTTGGTTTTGTTTCTTGCCTAGAGAAAGAGCAGACAACTGCTGAGAAATTTCATCCCCTTTCATATGTTTAATCTCTTCCCCCCGCTGTCCCTCTGAACAGCTGTGGCTCAGAGGCACACAGCACAACAGGTCCTCAGCCAAGGCAGTTGTTGGGTGGATAAAAAAGAGTCCATTCACCATCTCTGTTAACAGTTGGGCCCTCTCTGGCCATCCCTCCCCTTGGGGTCTGTGCTGGGCCGCCACAGAAAGCCCTTTGTGCAGAGGCATACAAGGGGAGGCCTGTTCCAGCCCAGCCGCAGCCACGGGGAAAGCCTCTCCCCTTAGAACAAACGGGCCATTGGGAGGGGCACGTGCCAGGCTTGCGGAGGTGGGGAGGCAGGGGCATGTGCTGGAGCTGGGGAGGAGGCCAGGAACCCGCTAGGCAGGATGGAGCAGCAGCGAGAGGAAGAGGGGAGAGAGATGATAGAACTTCTCCAGTATAGCTTGTTTCGTAATCCAGTTAGATGCACGCCAGCTTGTATCGCCCATCAAGTTCATCGCAGTAAGACAGACCCATGAGGGGCTCTGATCCCTTAGTGCAGTGGCTCTCAAACTTTTTTAATGGTGACCCCTTCCACATAGCAAGTCTCTGAGTGCGACCCTCCTTATAAATTAAAAACACCTTTTTATATATTTCACACCATTATAAATGCTGGAGGCAAAGCGGGATTTGGGTTGGAGGCTGACAGCTCGCGACCCCCCATGTAATAACCTCGCAACCCCCTGAGGGGCCCCGACCCCCAGTTTGAGAACCCCAGGGCCTGACCTTTGCACATGGCCAAAGGGAAGAGCACACTAAGGAGCCAGAGCCAGCCAGGAATAGGAGGGACTGTGTGCCAAGAAACTTTATCAGAGTGATTCCATCCCCTATGGCACACCTTTCACTCTCATGCAGCCATCCCATCACTGAAAACGGAAGGGTTGGTCCTGCCAGAGAAGCCGCTCCAAGAGGGCAACCTCAGGGGGTGGAGGGACAGCAGAGCTATCTCTTTACCTGGGAAGGGGTGGAACATCCAAGGGTCCCAGGAAGGAAAAGGCAAGTGCTTCTCTGTGGGAAGCTGGGGAAGGAGGAGAAGCTTGGGGAGTTTTATCACTGAAGATGACTGGTGCCTTCTAAAAAGAACGGGCTTAAATTAAACCCAGGCCCAAAGTCTCCAAAGGGCATGGTGTCGTTGCAGTGGGCTTATACTAAATGGGCCCTTTGAGTGGCTGCTCAGAAGGCAGATGGGAAAGCAGCACTGCATGGTGGGTACAGTTATGCAAATCATTGTAGAATCTAGTAGTGCCCTGCAAAGCCGTTTGTAGGTGGTGCCTGCTGGCGTGGGGTTGTTTGCAGTTTTAGTGAGGTGGCGAGAAAGTGTATGTTGTTCTCCTATTGGTGTGTGTAATGCTCCCGGACTAAGAGCGCTGGCGTGGGGCAGGCAAGTACAGGTGGGCAGTGAGCAAGCTTCTTCTTTGCACCTCAGTCCTGACCTGTAAGGCTCCTGCCATTCATTCCAGTGCTTAGACCTTGGCTGAGCGGGGCCCACGAGTCGTGTGTTGTGCACAAGTAAGGAACAGAATGAGACCACCAGACTCATGTCACTAGTCTCCTAGTGTGGGATTAAACCCAGCCCTTTACTGGTGACCAACACCACAGCCATGTTGGTTTGAGGTGTTGCTTGCCATCCAGCCATCTTCTCCTTTGGTCTTTTCCCCATCCCAAGAATGTTTAACTTCAGCCTGTTGTTTCTCTCCCCCCTCCCCCCCACACAGCTGGAAACAGAGATTCAGCGAATCTCCGAGGACTATGAAAACCTGATGAAGGCATCTTCCAAGCGAGAGGCATTGGAGAAAACCATGAGGAACAAGAAGGATGGGGAGATGCGGCGGCTTCAGGATTTCAACTGGGATCTGAAAGGTAAGAAACTCTGGACTGCACTAGACAGGGGCTAGGGAGAGCGGAAAGGGCAATTCTTGGGTGCACTCCTTTTTGGGCTGCGTCACTCATTTCGAGAGAAGATAATTGTTATTAGAAACATGCTGTGCCTTGGGCTGAGCCTCCCCACATTGGTGCTCCCTCCATAAGCCACTCGAGCAGTTGTCCATCTCCACTATGTAGGCCCTTGTTCAGTGCAGACACTTGGCCTCATGTTGTCGAACCTGGTTCTGTTCTGATCCCCGTTGTTGAGGCCACATCCAGTACCAGTTTGTGACTCCCCCTTGTTGGTCCCAGTCTTGTGACCCTCATCTCTGGTGACAGATCCCCAACAAACTGTCTCCTGACATGTTTCCTGGTACATCAGGAGCATTTCAGGGAGATTAGGTTTCAAGATGGGTGTCTAATACCACCGGTGTCTTCCAAGAACCAGGCTGTTCCCAGTCAATTAAATTCTAAAAATTCTATCTCTGTATATTTAATCTGAAACAGAACGGTTGGAATCTGCAAACAAACAGCTGGCCAGCAAGCAGCAGGAGAACCCAGAAGGCAGCCAGGGCACTGTGGCGAAACTGCTTGCACAAAGTAAGTCCTGGGGGAACGCTTGGTCACGGTGGAGGTGCTGTGCAGAGCTGTGCAGTTGTGCCTGCGTGGCTCGCTGCACGGCCAGCCCTGCTGCGCATTGCCCTGTCACTCTGTGGCCCGGTGGATCAGAGTGGGTTGGCATGCTTTCAGGGTGGGTGTGTTGGGAAGGAGAGAGGAAGGAAGGGTAAAGGTCCCTTTAAGATAGGAGAGGAGGTGGATCCTCTCTTGGAAGCTTTTGCCATTCCCCAGGGAGAGCTAAGCTGTTCTTGGCACTCAAACCAGAGACATTAATCATAGCAGCCATCAGTGTGACCTGGATTCTTTGCATTCCAGCGGCTGTTCTGGCTGTTCCAGCACACAGTCAGCACTCCCGCTACTCTGAATCCCAGACCTAGGCTAGAGCCCTTTTTCTCTCTCGCATTGGATATTATTTTTTTTTTTTTTTTAAGGAGAAAACGTTTTTGCCAGAGGCTGGGAATAGGCCTGACAGTCTCTTCCTGGGTTGATTCCACTTCCATGGCTGGCAGCAAAATGCCCATGAAAACCCAAGGGAGGGGGAAAGGGGCACAGCCCAAGTCTGTCATTGTTCCCACCCGCCTTCCCTTCCCTGAAAGTTGCTGAACCCCAGTGCTTAGGCCTCGTCCATCTGGGGAAGTTGTACTGGTGGAACGGAGCCGGTTCAGGAGGGGAGTTTGTGCAGCCCCGGGGATAGACTCTTTTCCTGCGGGCAGGGACAGGGATTGATTCCTTTGGTCAGGAAGGAATTGCTCACATTGCACTACCCTGTGTTCTAGGCCTGTTTTCTCATGTGGACACGGCCTTCGTCAAAGGTGGCATTAATATGTCTTTAACCACGGCTCTTTCCCTTGGACTTCTGAGCGGTCGCCTCTTAATGCCCACGGAGAAGCTGGCTTCTTTGGGAGATTGTGGGCCAGTCCTCCACTGGGCTGAATGGGTGAAAGTCCATTGGAGTCAGTGGAGTGGCCCCCATTTGGATCAGGATTTGTCTGAGTTTGCCAGGGGTCAGGCTGAAGGGAGCGTGGTGTGCAACTTTGGAGCACCAGCCCACAGGTTTTTAAACAAGGAAGCCCGTGCAAGGAGCCAGCTGCGTAGTGGGTGGCAGGTCACATGATGAAGTTGCCATGCCTTTCAGTATAGTTGACAGACTAACTGGGGAGGAGAGACCCTGGGACTGGACTAGTAATGGTGTTACAAGGCAGGAGAGGGCTGCCTTGCAGAGCCACGTGGAATAACTGAGGTGTTACATTGGCAGAGCTATATGGGGCCTAAGGCTGCAATAGCAGGAGTGGTAGAGTAGGACTAAGATGCATTGTGAAAACTGAGCCTTAAGGAATTTTCTTCTTTCTTACCCGTAACCATAGCAGCTGATTCCCTGGCAGTGGCCCAGTGAAGCCTCACATATAGCATGTGGCACTAATGGTACTACCCTTCCCGCCCCCATCCCCAGTGAATAGACACTGGCAGCACAGACATCTTTGTGTGAGAGAGACTGGGAGCCTCTTAGCGTCAGTGGGGTGGAACAAGCGACTTCTCCCTGGGCAGATATTTTCAGAACAGATATTTAGATTTTCTCATGGCAATTGGCCATTATATCTGATGCCAGAATCCTAATGCGATAGCTCTGAGCCGGAGTCCCTCCGATATGCACTGGAATGAAATGACTGCAGCTGGGAATGTTCTGAGCGAATGGAGCAGCTACAACCATCAACTAATGTATTTGCTCCTTGTGCTGTTTCCAGGCTACGAGCACCAGCAGGAGAAAGAGAAGCTGGAACGAGAGATTTCGCGTCTGCGCAGCGCCAGTGAGGACCAGCGCCGGCGGGCGGAACTGCTGGAGCAGGCACTGAGCAACGCCCAGACACGGGCAGCTAAGACCGAGGATGAGCTGAGGAGGAAGCGGGCATACGTGGAGAAGGTAGAGAGGCTGCAGCAGGCCCTAGGCCAGCTCCAGGCCGCCTGCGAAAAACGTGAGCAGCTGGAACTGCGTCTCCGCACCCGCCTGGAGCAGGAGCTGAAGATGCTGCGGGCTCAGCAGGTGAGGAGTTCATGGAACCAGGGTTGAGGCCAGCAGCAAAGCAGGGCTAGTGAGACAGTTGATCAAAACACTGGTGGCACCAGTCCCCTTGCGGCACGAGCATTGCCAGCTGTGGTGCTGCAATTGGGGGCAGGTTACACGGAAAGGCTAATGCAGGCAAGGCCCAGATGTGCCAGACTCCTGAGGATGGGGCACAGCATAATGGCTAGAGAGCGGTCCAATCAAGTATCCCCAGACTTTGGAGAAACCTGGATCTGTGCAGGTTGGGCCCATTTCTGATCATTGCACTCAAGGGACCTTTCTCTTCATGATTCAGTCTCATGCTGTGTGTCATTTTTCCTGTGTCAATACAGAGACAGGTGGGAGCCCCAACTGGAGGATCCCCGGAGCTGAGTGCCCATATGCTGGCCGAACAGTTGAGAGAGAAGGAAGAAAAGATCCTAGCCCTGGAGGCGGACATGACCAAGTGGGAGCAGAAGTATCTGGAAGAATGCACCATGAGGCAGTTTGCCATGGACGCAGCTGCCACCGCTGCTGCGCAGCGGGACACGACTATCATCAACCACTCCCCGCGTCACTCCCCCAATAACAGCTTTGACGAGGATCTCCTCTTGGCCAATCACAAGCACCAGGAAATGGAGAACAGGTAGGTCCTGCATGTGGCTTCACAGGGCATGTTTTTTGTTGGCCTTCCATTATCATCAGTCTTGGGATTTTTATGTCGCTCGCGTCATTGAGCATTTGGAAACTGGTTTCCCAGCTGGCCAACCAGCAGCCATGGGAAATAGGTGTCCTTGCCATGCGCATTGACGGAGCTAAATTTTCTTGGCCGTGATGCTAAAGGAACACCACATGATGAAGGAGTTGTTGAAGCGTCACACACACTCTGGAATAAAATTGCCAGCATCTCTCTCACTTTGTGCCTTGCTCTCGCGTACCCCAGGTTAAAAGCACTTCATGCCCAAATATTGGAGAAGGATGCAGTCATCAAAATTCTGCAGCAGCGCTCGCGGAAGGATCCCAGCAAGACTATGCAGGGCTCCCTTCGGCCGGCCAAGTCTGTGCCGTCCATCTTTGCTGCCTCGGGGGCCCAGAATTGGCAGGGGACCGCTCACGGTGAACGGTTGGTCGAGGGCCCTTCCAGAGGGAGTCCAGGTAAGAGGAGTCTCACCTGTGGGGAGGGAGTCACAGGCTACTTGCCCCTTCAGTTAGCATTAAAGCCCTGCTTGAAAGCTCCCTTTGCTGTGTTTCCTCCAACGCTTCCATCCTTTGGCATTCAGCTGCACTGAGCTGGGGTGTTTCCTGGTGGGAGGGGGCTCTCCCTGACACGCACCCTGATTGCAATGGCCATCGGAGAGAGCCTTGGAACACAGCACAGAAATGGAGCTCTCTGATTGTCTGCTGGTCAGGCCTGGCTCACTAAAAGCCAGTAAGAGCCCAGAGCCAATCAAGTTCGCCTCAGTATTTAAAATCTAAAGGTGGCTGCTCCTATCCCTCCAGCAGGCAAAGTCCCAGTGGAGGAAACGCCCAGCCCATCTCCTTGCGGCCCTCTCGCCTTCCACTCCAAACGTGGCAGCAAAGATGGGAGCACCCAGACAGATGGCTTGCCTGAGAGCAGCCTCGGCAGTCCGGATGGGGGGCCTGGCGCCCAGCTCGACAGCAGCCCAGCACACTCCATGGGTAAGTCCTGCCTGCCCTGCTGCCCTGGCAAATACATGCTTGCAGAATCCCTGCGAGGCTGTGCCCAGGGTGAACCCAGAGACCTCCCTTCCCTCTGCCAGGGGTGCTGGACAAGCCCTGCATAGCTGAGGAGTGAGCAAGGAGCTGGTTACTCCACCCTGGCTGCCAGGGCTCAGCCTCCTGCCAGAGTGACTAATCCTGAGTGTGAGATGCACAGTGGGAATGAAATACTGCAGGGCTAGGTGGGGCGCAGACCAGGAAAGAGTGTGGGAAAGACCAGAGGAAAGAGAAGGAAGGGAGAGGAAAGAGTGTGTCTTGAAAGTTTTCTCTCTTACTGATTCCTTTGGGCTTTGATTTGGGCCTGCAGATCTGAACTAAAGCCCAGCTTATCAGCACGCCACAGGCTAGCACACCCGCCCTGACCTTCAGTGGGAGAATCCGGTTTTTCTGCTAGTGGTTTTAGAGTCAGGAGGGAGGAATCGGAGAGGCTCCCTCTCCTCTCCCCTCCACCCCCCAGCTAATTGTGCAGCGTTCTGCCTGGGCTTTACCATCTGTAGAGAAAACCACAAACACGAGAAGAATCCCCCTGCTCCTCTCTCCGCCCTCTGCCCCGGGCCCTGCAGCCAGTGGAAAGCCAGGAGCCAAGCACTCTCCCCTTGACAGTTCGAGGGGGTGGGGTTCGAGTGAGTGCAGGGAGCTGGGTTGGCTCTGACATGCCATTTGGTTTGCATTAACCACTGGTGATGGTTGTCCCCATAGGGTATGTGCATGGGCCCCATCAGAGAGGCTGATGGAAGAGGGCTAGGGTTATACAAGTGATTAGTGATTTGGGGAGCCCAGCCTAAGACACCTTAAAAGGGCCTGATTCTCAGAGGGTGGGTGCTCAGTGCTGTCTGAAACAAGGTGGGCCCCCAAAATCACTTGTCATGTTTTAGGGGCTGGGCCCAAGCTGTCTTATTTATTCATTATGGATTCACGTAAATCTAATGGCCCTGTTGTAAATGTTTGCATTTCCGTGGGGCGCATCGGGGCTCCGTTGTGCTAGGTGCTGCACAGACATAAAAGCAGGAGCCAGTCCCAGCTAGAGAGAGTTCACAATCTAAAGGTGGTTTGTTTCCTTGCAGAGACCATGTCTGCTGCCAGGACCATCAGCCTGTCAGACATGGTGGAAATTCTGATCTGAGGAAGGGCAGGTGCCCACTATCCTCTCTGTCCCTGCACGCTGGCCTGGTCAGAGGAGAGATCTGCTGGGGAAAGTGCGGATTCAGGAGCCGTTCTGTTATCGGGAGCCTGGCTGGGCTTGTGGCATGGAGAGTTCCTGGACAAAAGGAGTTTGGGGGCAGGACTGCAGGAGAGCATGCAGCAGAGCCACACAGCGAGGGCTGGGAGGGAAGCTGCTGCTGCGGTTTGCATCCATCAGTTGCCATTTATCTCACCCACTTTCCATCACAGCAGAGCTCATTTGCTACCTGCTCCATCCACCCCATTGGACCAGCCCTTGTGCAATGTGCCTGTGCTTGGGAAGGACTGTCTCAAGTTCCTTTTGCGGCTGATATGTCGCAGGAAACAAGGAAGGAGGGTCCGAAAGTGAAGAGGCACAGAGCTCTCCCCTGCTCTCCATTTGTGACCTGGAGGAGGGCGGCATGCTGTGCATTGCTAGAAACTGACCCTGGAAGGACTGGCCTGCCTGTTTCATTGGACCCCCTGTTGGTACCCGTTCTCCAAGGTCAAGCTGCCAGGAGTAGCTCTTGTATTGTGCTGGTGTGGCCAGAACTCCTGCCCCGCCCTGTGCCTCCCAACCCCCCTTTCCCCTCCTGTTGAGAGGACTGGAAATGCTTTGAGTGAGGGTGATTTTGAGTAGCCAGCTGGTGCCCAGTGGCTGGTCCCCAGAGGCACTTCTCCTGGGGAGGCTACAGTGCTGGCAGGCTGCAGCCCATCAGGGTAGGTGAGGAGGGGACAGGCAGGCTCTGTAAATAACTCCGTTTTGTAAACAAAAGCAAACCCTGTATTTATCATTTCAAATTCCTCCCTGCCATGGCCTTTGTCCCTCCTGCCCCCTTTCCTGCTCTCTGTGGAACCTTTCTCGCCCTCCCTCACTTGTCTCTTTCTCAATTTTCATATCCTGTTTGTCTCCAGAGTTAAATATCCCTCATTGGCGTCCATCAGATTCCATTTCCTTTTGGGCACTTTCCCATGATTCCTCCAACTGGAATTTCCCTTCTGTTTGTTTCAATACCAGCCGCGTGCCAAATGTTGGTGGGTGGCTGGGTATGTGTTTGAGCTCCTGGGCTGCTCTCGGTTGGGGAAGGGGCAGATCCTCAGATGATGTAAATCAGAATAGCTTCATCAAATCAGAAGAGCTAAGTGAGGCTGCCTGAGGGCCGGACTCTGACTCTCATGACTTATATGCACCAGTAGCACCATTCACAGCCATGTGCAAACACAATGCTTGAGAGGGTAAAGGATTGCAGGATGGGAGCCTTTATAAATACCAGAAGCTGTGTGTATGTTTCAGCTGAAGGGAGCTTGTGTTTATGCAAAAAAATAAACAAGGGAGTGAGGGGAATGAAACTGGAGATGAAAAAAACACTCCCAACGTGAAACAAGCATGTCTGATTTTGTTGTGGAGGAGTTGATTTCCCCCATCCCTGGAACTGCACCAAGATCTATTCACTCACTTATTCACAGTTCTCATACACCCCCTTGTCTACTGACAGCTGGCTTTTGACAGTAGCCAATTCTGATTTTAATTAAGAGTTTCTCAATCCACTGAACTCCAATGCTTTCTTCACTTGGCCTTCATATATAAATATCTGTGCATTTGCTGGACAACTGCATTTTTTATTTTCTCCCCCAGACATGTAAAAAATGTGTTTGGTTCTGGTGCATTGTTTACAAAGTGCAAAACAAAACAAAAACTATGAAAGAGAAAAAAACAACTTAATATATTTTATATTAATATTGGTATTTCTTTAAGTATTTTTTTTTGTGCTGTGAACTTTTTTCTGCCAAAGACAATGAGGTTTTTTTGTTTGTGTGTTTTAAGTTATCTTTAAGTATTTAAATGTAAACCTGGCTGTTTTGTTATGCTGCCCTATACCGAGATTGCTGTAGCATTCCACTTGGTATAACAATATTTTAATAAAAAAATAAATATTGACAAAGTGGTAGTGTGTGTGTCTCTAAGATGGTGGGAAATGGATGTTGAGAGATCTGAATCCCTATGCACTCATTTAAAAAAAGATATGTTTTTCCCCACCAACTTCTCCCAATTATCAGAATCTTATGTATTTTTTGGAAGTGTAATAGGTACAGCCTTTTTAGACAGAAAGATGGCACTGTCAGTTTCAAGTAATGAAACTGACACTCATGAGAATGTCCCTTTAAGAGACAACTGAAATCTGTTCAAGCAACTGAAGACTAACCTCCACAGTGGTGGAACAACATTAAGGCTTTTAGGCTTCTCCATACTCAACGAGAAAACCAACAACCTGAATATCATTGATTTTTAGATGAAAGGGAAACAACAATGCATGAAAGAACACAGTGTGTATGTATCTTCTGTAACATGCATGAATTCTGCCCCACTAAACAGCAGCTGCCCCCACAAATGGGTAGCCATGTTGGAATTTTAGAGGTATGGGCTAGGGAAAACATACATATGCTGCAGCTGGAAGGCCCAACATGAACCTCTTCCCCACCCTGCAATCTTTCTTTTGGTTTACAAGCCTGGGTACCTCCTGATCTGTCTTAAGTCCACTGAGGTTTTTTGGGGAGCTGGCCCATGAAAGCACAGGCCCTCCTCTCTACCTGCTAGTTGCATTTGTGTGAGCAGGCAGGGAACTAAAAGAAACTTCTAACTAACACAAACCCCTGCTTTCCAAGGCTCCCATTCAGGACAGCATTTAAACATGAGTAATCCCATTGAAGTCAATAGGACTACTCGCATGCTTACAGTTGTGCACCTGTTTAATCGCCTTCATGAATCTGGGCCTGATTGCTTCAGCACATAGGATTCTTCTACAGTGTATCTAAATGGCCTGCCTTGCAGGTATGGAGTGCTTGCCCAGAGGTCTGATTGCAAAGCTATCCAGCATTGGCTGTTGGAGGTTCTCCCACCAAACTAGTTGGATGATATCCTTGTTGCAGCTCGTATTTGGGGGCAAGGCAGGGACTGGCTGGTTTTCATTCTCAGCTTTGGGGGAGGGAAGGGGAAATATTTAAAAATACCATTTTTTTCCAGGGATGATAAATAACAAAACTGTGGGGCCTGTCCATAAGAGAGGGATAATGACAAAACCTGGGAGGAGAAAGATATTGTAACTGACTAGCTGCCCATTAAATCCCTGATTTGGGGATACAGTCTGTTTGTTTCATTTCACGGCATGGGCTGGCGGCCCTGGAGCACTGGCCCCCTTTACCTGGGGCCAGCCTGCCTGCAAGCAATGAACTGCTCAGGTGGCTGGTTGGGAGCTGACTCTTGAGCATCTGGGCTGGGATGAAAGGGAAGCTGCTCCTAACAAGAGGAGTCTCTTAGGGAGAGGTGCTCCAGGGAACAGAGCAGAGGAATTCCTAGGGGGGAAAAGAGACTCTGGGAGGGAAATCCCGGCTAGCTGCAGGAGGCGCAGCCTGCAAGGCAGTGTGTGCAGCCAGGAAAAGAGCTGCAGTCAGCAGGAAGGCCCTCGCTCTGGCGAAGGACCCAAAGTTGGGTATGCATTGCAGGAAAGGGCGGGGCATGGGACAGATGCACTCAGATAGATGGAGCCTGCACCCCGTTAAGCAGCCTGGATGAAGGACTTCCTTATGTTTCTGTGAATTTCCTGTTGCTAAATTAGCCCGTCAGACCAGGGGGGTGGTGAGGATGCTGTTTGATACATAAAAGGCTTGGGGAATTTATTCACCTCTCCATTGGGGAAATCAAGGCAGAGTGAACCTGTAGTGCTGCACCTGGCTTGAAGGGGATGCATGGGGATGGCACATGCCTTTCACAGTGGTGTTAGAAGCACGAGGTCCTTATGCATCAAGCTGGGAATATAAAGTAGGGGTATGTCTACCCTACGAAATTAGGTTGATTTTTATAGAAGTCGATTTTTAGAAATCGATTTGATACAGTCGATTGCGTATGTCCACACTAAGCGCATTAAGTCGGCGGAGTGCATCCTCACTACCATGGCTAGCATTGACTTACAGAGTGGTGCACGGTGGGTAACTATCCCACAGTTCCTGCAGTCTCGGCCACCCATTGGAATTCTGGGTTAAGCTCCTAATGCCTGATGGGGCAAAAAACATTGTTGTGGGTGGTTTTGGGTACATGTCGTCAGTCGCCCCTCCCTCTGTGAAAGCAACGTCAGACAGTTGTTTCGTGCCAGACACCAGGGCGATTAGAAGAGCACAGCAAGACGTGCTGCACATCAGAGAGGCTTTGAAAACCAGTTTCATGACTATCCAGGCTTTGGTGTGACAATTTTGTGTGTTTCTCCTTGATGCAAACCCGCCCCCTTTGTTGATTTTAATTCCCTGTAAACCAACCACCCTCCCCGCTTCGAAATAAAGTAACTATTGTTTAGAAACTATGCATTCTTTCTTTATTAATTAAAAAAAAAAGAGAGAGATAACGGACAAGGTAGCCTGGATGCTGGGAAGGACAAGGCCACATTGCTTATTGTAGCCACACTAAAAATCAAACTGTTTGAATGACAGCCTTCTGTTGCTTGGGCCATCCTCTGCAATGGAGTGGCTGGGTGCCCGGAGCCTCCCCCGCGTTCTTGGGCATCTGGGTGAGGAGGCTATGGAACATGGGGAGGAGGGTAGGCGGTTATACAGTGGATGCAGCGGGGGGTCTGTGCTCTTGTGGCTTTCCTGCAGCTCCAACAGACGCTTCATCATGTCCGTTTGCTCCCCCATTAGCCTCAGCATTGCATCCTGCCTCCGCTCTTCAAGCTCACTTAATTCTTTCCTGGCCTCTGCTACTGAATGCCTCCATGCATTAAGCTGTGCCCTATCTGTGTGGGAGGACTGCATGAGCTTGGAAAACATGTCATCTCAAGTGCATTTTTTTCGCTTTCTAATCTGCGATAACCTCAGGGATGGAGATGATAGGGGGAGCGTAAAAACATTCTACACTCTATGGATTCGGGGTGGGGGGGGACACTGCATGGTCACTTGTGCTGCTGAGTTCGCCACGCTGACCAAACAGGAAATGAAATTCAAAAGTTCCCGGGGCTTTCCCTGTGTGCCTGGCTAGTGCATCGGAGTTCAAAGTGCTGTCCACAGCAGTCACAATGGAGCACTCTGGGATAGCTCCTGGAGGCCAATACTGTCAATTTGCATCCGCACTACCCCAAATTTGATCCAGCAAAGTCGATTTTAGCGCTTCTCCCCTCGCCGGGGAGAAGTAAAGAAGTCAATTTTAAGAGCCCTTTAGGTCGACGGAACGGGGTTGGTTGTGTGGACGCATTCATTTTTAAATCGACCTAACGCGGCTAAATTTGACCTAACCCCATAGTGTAGACCAGGCCTAGAAACCTCCTTTCCGTAGGGGAATAATAGCTGAAATATTTCCCCCTCCGCAAGCCTCACACCTATGCTGAGAAAATTTCCCACTAATTGTGTGTGTGTTGGACTGGGATTTGCAGAGGGATTTAAGGGAGTGAGGTGTCCAACTGTCCTGGGATTTGAAAGTGGTTTGGACACCTAACTCCTTTGAAAACCTCATCTGCGATGTCCTGATAAGACACTTGGGCTATAACTATCCAAACCACCTGAAAGGTATATCTGTACTGGGATTAAAACCCCACAGCATGGAGTCTCAGAGCCTGGGGCGGCTGGCCTGGGCTCACGAGGCTTGGGATGCAGCTCTAAAAATTGTGGTATAGACATTCTGGCTCGAACTGGCGCTCTGGCTCTGAAGCCCTCCCCCCACGCAGGGTCTCAGAGCCCATCCTCCAGCCCAAGCCTGATCATCTATGCTGCAATTGTACAGAACCACAGCCTAAGCCCTGTGACCCCAAGCCAGGGTCTGAGACTCCGTGCTGCAGATTTTTTATTGCAATGTAGACATACCCTTAAAGACTTAGGAGCACAACTCTCATTGAAAGTCAGCGGAGCCTGTTCTCCTAAGTCACTCATGAAAACTTCACCCACGGTGCCTTCAAATATGTGACCCAAAACCAAAGGCAGCCAGAACTAGTGGGGACTCCTGAAACTTTCCGTCTTGATCTCTCTGCTCTCTTGGATTGGCTGTGCTGTCTTTTCCCATGGCCCTTAAAGGAGTGGAATGTCTGGCCCCACCAAGAATGTTCAGCAGCAGGGCAGGTGCACCCACCGGGCAGCTCAGCAGTGCTCAGCGGTGCTCTAGTGCTTATACGGCCAAATAGCCATTTGTCTCTTATGTGGAGCAGCTCAGCCAATTTTCTTTGTACAAGGACACATGCTACCGAGCAGCTTTAGCTCTAACAGACCTAAGGCTGTAGGTGGATTGAAGCTCTTGGGGTTTGTTCCAATGCTCCATCACTGCAGATCAATGCTTCAAAATGTCCCCTTATTCTTCCCTGTATTAGCCAGCAGCAGGGGAGGTGAGAAAAACAGCATCTGAGCCTGCAGTTTATTTTAAATCTCTTTTGGGTGCTTATCTGGCCCCTGTTCCTGCAGCATCGGAGCACTACCTCGCAACACGCCCGGGAAATGGGCAGTGTGGTTATCCCCATGGTAGTGGTGGAGAACTGAGGGATTAAGAGACCTGCTCCAGGACACATGGGAAGTCTGTGCCACATGCTGGGCAAGCCCCCTGATGATTCTATCAGGCTTGTTTTAAACGGTGCCAACAATTTTAAAGGAAACGCTGGGGGGGTTTCAAGGTGCCTGAATAAAACAGAGCATTGCCAAAGGGCCAGGGAATCACCCCTGGTGACAACAGGGCATGGCGGCTCCTGTGAACATAGGGAACAGAGCCACGAGCAGCTCAGCTCTGCACCGTCCAGCACAACAGCTTGTTCCAAACCTGGCACTGGCAGGAGGGGGGGCTGGGAACCATACACAAGCTGGAGAGTTGAGGGAATGTGGGACAAGGCCTAACCCTCACAAATGCTGTGTAGGGCAGCAGACTGAGACTAAATGGGAGAGCCAGGCACTGAACATTTGTAATTCCCACTTGGCTACTGACTCTCTGCATGAGTCACTCAACCTCTCTGGCCCTGATTCCCGGCTGCTTTCCCCAGGGAAAGGCGTGCAGGAGCTACTCAGTTGGCAGAGGTGTAAATAACGAGCTGAAGTGCAAGGCTGCTAGAGGGGTATGGCAATCCAGTTTTGCCTCGCTTTCCCCATCTGTGAAATGACAATGAAGTGCTAAGCCCTGTTAGTGAGAGAAGCCAGAGCTACTCATGGTCATTGTGATACAAAACCAGTGCCAGGTATGGCAGCTTTTTTAAAATAGTGGGCATATTCAGTTCTTAGGCAATCTTTTGGTAGTAAATGTTTGCTATTATTTACATGACAGCAGTACCTAGAGGTTCCTTCTGAGACCACACCCTCTTTGTGCTAAACCCCATAGGCATGCAGTGGGAGACAGTCCTGCTCCAAACAGCTGAAAACCTAAGTAGACAAGACCACCAAAGGCTAAGAGGAGAAACTGAGGCATGTGCCTTGCCCCATGTCTACACCCATGTCTGTGGCAGAGTCAGGAATGGGGATCTCCAGACTCCCAAACTGGTGCCTGCAGGAGCGCCGCCAGCTTTTCTGCCGCCCTAGGCGGCGGAAGGTCCTGCCCCAAAATGCCGCCCCCCCACAGAGGCGGCGGAAGGTCCCGCTGCCGAAATACCGCCGCAGACGCAGCCACACCAATTGTAGTGCTCTAGGCGACCGCCTAGATCACCTAATGGATTGCACCGGCCCTGGGTGCCTGCTCATTGCGCTACTCTGCCTCCCTTGTCTACGTGTTTCAGGTATTGAACCAGTCACTGTAGTTTTTCTTTAACCAGGGCAAGTCATGAAAGTAAATAAATAATTCTGCAGTATCACAGTGGGGCGTGTGCCTGCATGTGGCAGAAGGCAGCAAGGAGCTTTGTTTTGACATCCCTCTCTTCTCCGCCCCTACCATCACCAAGCTCACTCCGTACACAGTTTGCATGCTTGCTGGGATCAAGCTCTCTTCAGCACTGGCTCAGGAGAGGGGTGGATGGGTGGGTGTAAACCACAAAAAGCTACAAGCAATGCCCAGCCACTCAGCTTGTTCCACTGACTGAACATTCAGACACCTCCTTCCACCCCTGGCCCTATTATGGACTTTCCTCTGTGATCCTCAGCAGCTCGTGCCACCAGACTCCACACCCGAGACCCCGTGCTGCCAGCAGGGTCACCATGCTCCAAGCAAGGACGTGGCAGGTGGGCTTCTGTTCCGGGCGATCTGGAGCTTTCCCTTTGCATGGCCAGGCAGGCTCCTTTCCTGAACCCCTCATTTCTGGCCCCACCCTGGAACCTGCACCCCCTCCCACACCCCAGACCCCTGAGCCAGCCTAGTGAAAATTAGCAAGTGAGTGAGGGTGGGGAGAGTGAGTGACAGAGGGAGGGGGATGGAGTGAGCGGGGGTGGGACCTCAGTGAAGAGGCGGGGCATGGGCAGGGCCTCGGAGGAGGGGTAGGGTGGGGGCGGGGCAAGGGTGTTCGGTTTTGTGCGAGTAGAAAGTTGTCAACCCTAAGCCAAGAGAAAGGAGGTCCCACTGTTTAAGGCACTAACCTTTCAGGCTGGAGACCGGGCTTCAAGTTCCTGGACTGTCACAGCCTCCCTGTGCGATGCGACCGTAACAAGTCACTCAGTCTGTCTCAGCCTCAGTCCTCCATCTCTGCACTGGGGTGAATGGTATTGCCCTGCCCCTGGGGTGTGAGGGTAACTACGCTGTGTGCGCTTTGCATGGAGCTTTGTTACAGGAGGGATGAACGAGGTGGGGGTGGGAGCTAGGAGATTTAAGTTTTGCTGAGCTGGGGTCTCTGTTAGCAGACACTTACTGTGTTCACTGGGGCTCCTGGGATAGGCACAAGCAAGCCTGTAGCTGTGACATACACAAATACACTGTCAAGTCTTTGGAGGCCGCTTTACTTATTCGACCCCCCAGCTACATGCAATTCCTGGTTCTGGGCCCCAGCGCAGCTTGTACTCCTGTGAATGGGTCAATGGTCTCCTCAAGCCCCAGATGTGGGGTCATTTTGCATGGATGGTTTATGCCTCTAGCTGCTGCTTGGGGAGGGAACCCACCCCTCAGCCAGAGGATTTATGTCACTAGTGTCCAGGGAGAGGTATTTTAGGGAAAGCCCATCTGTCTCTCCCCTCCATCTCATTTCTACGCCTCTTTTCAGAGACCAGGGAATACCCAGAAAGCTGTGGTTTGCCCCAGAGTTGTCAGAAACCAGTGGCACAAATCCCACCTACCCAGCGACAGCACCCAGGGAGCATGGTCCCACTGTGTTCATGGCGGTATTAACTCCTCACTAGCCATGCTGGCAACATGGTGATCCCATTCCTAGCAGGGAATGTTATTGTTCCAAAAAGGCATGTTAAGGTCCATTAAGATTTTCTGCATCAGCAGTACAGTTTGTGTCCTGCAGCCGATGACCTCGCTAGTTAATCTGTAACCATTAACAATGCATTCAGTCCTGGTATGTGCCGAGATTAACCTGAGGAATTCGGCTAAAGAGCCAACAGGATGATTGTGCTGAAGAAAGGAACGCTAAAAACAAACTCGCTGCTGGCTCTTCCTACTCAGCAGTAATCCGGGTGAGCTAGGCCCATGCAATTTACTTCAATAAAAATCCCAGCTGAAGCTGTTTGCAGGACCTAAGTGAAATGGGCATGATGCTTTCAGCCTCTTCCCCAGAGGCTCTTTATCGACACCAATGAAAGATCAGTGCACAGCCCAGTAAGTAGCCTGGCCCCTAGCCAGGAGGAACCCGGACGGGGTATCAGCCCAAGACAAGGTGGCAGAGCTGTCCGAGAGCATACCATGGGGAAAGTGGGGCTTTTGGGATCAGGAGAGCAGTGTATGGGCAGAGCTGTGGAGGGGGGTTTAGCAGGACTGCTGCAGGCCACAAGTCAGCAGCAGTGGGAGAGACGTAGAACAAATACCTCCAAAATGTTCAGCCTTAGCTGCACCTCTGGGGACTTCCATTAGCCCCTGCAGTAAAGTACTTTCTGCCATCTTGCAGCAGCTGGGCAGGTCTCCCCTCCCAGACCACCAGAGGTACTGAAGGGCAAACTGCAGGAGCCTCTATTCAGTCTGTGCTCTGAATCTGTGACTCCTTCGACAGGCCTTGGATAGCGTCTGCCCTCCAGCCCTCCTCTGCCTGTCCCCTGCATTCCCAGCCCCTCTGGGATGCTGCAGAATGCCGTGCTGCACAACATGTACAGATACATGGCTGAGACCTGGGAGAAGGGCAATGTGTTCCAGTGGATAGGCACTGACCTGGGACACCAGGCTGCTGGCCCCAGTTCTGCCACTGACCGGGGCGTAACCTTGGGCAAGTCACCACGCCTCTCTCTTTTCTCTTCCACTCCAGACTGTAAACTATTCAGAGCAGTGCCTTTCTCCTTTTCCAGAGATGAGGTGGGGGAGGGAATATATTGTACTGGACTAACTTCTGGTGGGGAGAGAGACAAGCTTTCCAGCCACACAAAGCTCTTCTTCAGGTCTGGGACAGATACTTAGAGTGTCACAGCTACATACAAGGTGGACCAGATTGGTTAGTGTAAGAGGTTAGCACATATTTCTTCTTCGAGTGATTGCTCATGTGTATTCCACAATAGATGTGCGTGCTCGCCACGTGCACCAGTGTGTCCTAAGTTTTTCCCTTAGCAGTACCCGTAGGGGGGGACCGCGCCCCAGGACTCCTGGAGTGGCACCTGCCTGGTGCAGTATAAGGGGAGCTGCACGCTCCCTCCACCCTCAGTTTCTTCTTGCCGCCAGTGAAGGTGCGTCGGAACTACTCAGCTCCAGCTTTGCTGCAGCTTGTCCCCAGAACTCTTCGTTCGTTCATTAGTACCAGTAGCCAGTTAGCTGTTTTCAGTTAGTTTAGTTAGGGAGCCCGGGCTGGGGCATGCCTCGCGCCCCGGGATTTAAGTCGTCGTATGCGTAGGCGTTCTATGCCAAAGAGTGACCCGCACAAAGACTGTCTGCGCTGTTTGGGAGAAACCTATATCAGCGAAAGGTGCTAGATCTGCAAGTCGTTCAAGCCCTGGACTAAAAAAAGAAAGGGACCTTAGGCTCCGGGCCATCCTGATGGAGTCGGCGCCACTCCGAACCGGTACCCGGCACCACGGAGACCCTCCGGTACCATCGACCAGTCAGCACTGCTCCCCCTCTACGGGGCATGCCAAGACGACCGGACAGACTTCCTTTTCGCAGTGGCATTGAGGGAAGTCTGGGACAGAGGCTAGACCCATGTCGGGCGGTCCTTGATCCCCACCGGGCCCTAGGCCTCCGACTCACATTGAGCGGAGTAGCCTGGCCCCTTCTGAGCAGGCCTCTCTGGATGTCCGGATGCCACCTATGCCTGAAGCTCTCCAGGCGGCCAGGGACGTCATGTCCATGCCGGTGCCTGGAGTTCCGCCGATGTTGGCCCCACGCTCCAGGGGCAATCCGCTGCTGGGATTGCTGCAGTCACCACCAGGCCAGTACGGGTTGCGGTCATGTTCCCGACGCCGCTCAGCACCCAGCGACCGTTCAGGGCTCAGTCCATGTGGATCGCCCTTGACGCCAGCTGGAGTGTCCAGATAGGTGCAGTCTGACCGGGACTTCTGGCACCGCTCGTCTTAGTGGGGCGAACATCGACGGGACCGTGACGGATGTTGCCAACAGTCCTCATCTCGAAGGCGGTCTGCCTGTCGAGGCCATTCACAGAGCAGCTACTACCGTTGGTGTTGTTCCTCCACGTCGAGATCGCGGTCCCGTGACCGACGTAGATCCCAGTACCACTGCTACTCCCAGTCCAGAGGCAGCAGTGGTTTGTACGCCAACCCGGCCTCCGCTTACAACCGCCCGTCAACGGGCCAGGCTAGCCAGCCTGAACAGCCAGCCCCGCTGGTGCCACAGCAAGTGCAGGGGCACCGAGCGTCGTGGCCAGCCCAGTGGTACCAGTGGGCACCGTGGCCTCTGGCACAGCCCCCAGTGGGGGCTCGCTCAGTGGCCAGAGCATTGGAAGCACTGTCAGCCTCCCTCCCTAGATCGTCGAGGAAGGAGTCGGTGGGACCCGTAGCCTCGGTACCGTGCCCGGAGTCCAACCAAGTGGTGGATCCTTCGGTGCCAGCCAACACCCAAAGCACCAATCCAGCCTCCTTGCCCCGCCCCGAGGAGGTGATTGCGGTCCCGCCCCCCTCCGTCCTGCAAGAGGACTACCGGGCCCATCAAGACCTCATAAAAAGGGTGGCAGTAAGCCTCCACCTCCAGGCAGAGGAAATGGAAGAGCCCTCAGACTTCCTGTTTAATGTGCTGTCACCCTTGGCACCAGGCAGGGTGGCCTTGCCGCTCCACGAAGGGGTGGCAAGAATTTCAAATGCCCTGTGGCAAACACCAGGCTCATTGGCTCCCCTCTCTAAGAAGGCAGAACGCAAGTACTTTGTACCCACTAGGAGACACGAGTACTTGTATACCCACCCGTCGCCCAACTCCTTGGTGGTCGAATCGGTCAACCACAGGGAACGTCAGGAGCAGCCAGCCCCAACCCCTAAGAACAAAGACTCTCGGAGGCTGGATGCTTTCGGGAGAAAAGTTTATTCGTCTTCAAACTTGCAGCTAAGAGTAGCAAACCATCAGGCTCTCCTGGGTCGCTATGAGTTTAATCTCTGGGGATCCCTCCCCAAGTTTGAGGACTCCCTCCGGAAGTGCGATAAGAAGGAGTTTAAGGCACTCATGGAGGAAGGGGCAGCGGCCGCCTGGGCATCCCTGCAGGCTGCCTCGGATGCAGCAGACACGGCCGCACAGTCCATGGCCTCGGCAGTGTCCATGAGATGGGCATCATGGCTCCTGCTCTCTGGGTTGTCCAGCGAAGCGCAGTCTTCAATGCAGAATCTCCCTTTTGATGGGAAGACTCTCTTTGCAGACACAAAGACTCCTGCACGACCCTCCAGACCGTGGGCCTCTATGTCCCTGCTCCGGCAAAACCCAAGTTTAAGCTGCAGCAGGCTCCCGCACAGGCTGCCCTCCCAAAGTATGAGACCGCCCATAGGAAGCAGCGGGACTATAGAAAACGCCTGCAGAGGCAGTCTCGGCCTGACCCCCAGCCTGGGTCCTCTAAGGGCAAGCAGGCGGGTAAAAGGCAGTTTTGACGGGACACTCAGGGGTACCCCACCCAGTTCTCAGCAGGGATCCACCCCCAATAAAGCTCCCTTTCTCCAACAGATTGTGTGCTTTCCTCCCAGAATGGTCGCGGCTCACCTCGGACCGATGGGTCCTCAACACTATCTCCCGAGGTTACACCCCTCAGTTTACCTCCTCCCCGCCCAACCACCCTCTACCCTTGTCCCTCTTGGGGGACCCATCGCACGAGGCTCTGCTCGAGCAGGAGGTGAGGCGGCTCCTGGATCTGGGAGCGATAGAGGTGGTGCCCAAGGAGTTCCTGGGCAAGGGGTATTACTCCCGGTATTTCCTTATCCCGAAGGCCAAAGGGGGGCTCAGGCCCATCATTGACCTGCGAGGCCTGAACCAGCACATGCTGAAACTCAAGTTCTGCATGGTTTCCTTGGCCTCCATCATCCCCTCCCTGGATCCTGGGGACTGGTACGCTGCCCTTGATCTACAGGACGGGTACTTCCACATCCACATATTCGAGGGGCACAGGCACTTCCTCTGTTTCATGGTGGGACAGAATCACTACCAATTCATGGTCCTCCCGTTTGGTCTGTCCACTGCCCCCAGGGTCTTTACAAAATGCATGTCGGTGGTAGCGGCGTACCTCAGGCGCCGGGGGGGGTCCAGATATTTCTCTATCAGGATGATTGGCTGGCCAAGGGCACCTCCAAGTCGTAGGTGAGGGATCACGTGATGCTCCTCCTGTCCACATGTACCGCCCTGGGCCTGTTGGTAAACATCACCAAGTCCACGTTAGTCCCGGTCCAATGCATAGAGTTTATTGGGGCGCTCCTGGACACAACGTCGTCCAGGACCTCTCTCCCACCAGACAGGTTCGAGACCCTGAAAGGTCTCATCGACTCGGTTACAAGGTTTCCGGTAACGACAGCCAGGACTTGCCAGCAGCTGCTGGGTCACATGTCGGCATGCACGTATGTGGTCCATCACACCAGCTCCTCCAGCTCTGGCTGGCCTTGAAGTTCTCCCAGGCCACAGACTGGATGGACAAGGTCCTAACCGTGCCAAACTCGGTGATCACCTCCCTGCGGTGGTGGTCCGCCCCAAGCAACATGCTCCAAGGGGTCCCGTTCAGGGACAGGACCCTGTCAGTGGAGCTGGTGTCTGATGCGTAGGACCTGGGTTCGGGGACCCATGTGGGAAATTTTCAGACCCAAGGTCTGTGGTCGATGCGAAACTTGACCCTTTATATAAACGTCAAGGAACTCAGGGCGGTGCGACTGGCGTGTATGGCCTTCCGCTTGCACCTGGAGGGCAAGGTAGTCAGGGTCCTCACGGACAACACGGCCTCCATGTTCTATATCAACAGGCAAGGCGGGGTCCGATCCTCTGCCATGAAGCTCTCAGTTTGTGGGACTTTCGTATAGCACACGAAATCCACCTGAAGGCCTTCCACCTGCCGGGCGCCCGGAACATGAGGGTGGATCGCTTGAGCAGGGATTTTTCCTCTCAACACAAGTGGTCTCTCCACCCAGAAGTGGCCCACCAGCTCTTCCGGAGGTGGGGAACTCCCCAGGTGGACCTATTCACAACCCAGCAGAACTGATGATGCCCCCAGTTCTGCTCCAGGGGGGGCATGGGGAGGGGCACTATCTCCGATACCTTTCTCCTGTCCTGGTCGGGCGAGTTTCTCTATGCCTTTCCCCTGTTCCCTCTAATCAGCAGGGTCCTCGAAAAGATAAAGACAGACAAGGCCCGGGTCCTTCTCGTAGCCCCAGCGTGGCCCAGGCAACATTGGTATGGGACCCTCTCGGGCCTGGCGGTGGCCCCACTGTGGCCATTGCCGCTCCGCTTGGACCTGCTCTCTCAGGACCAGGGCCGCCTTCTCCATCCCAACCTAGCAGCCCTTCACCTCACGGCGTGGCTTCTCAGTGGCAAGGTGGCGAGGAAAGGACATGCTCGGAACAAGTTCAGCAAGTCCTCCTCGAAGTAGACGGCCCTCCACTCGCCGCTCCTATTTCGCAAAGTGGTTTCGTTTTTCTAGATGGGTGGCAGACCAGGGTGTTTCCCCGACGGCCGCCCATCCAACTTATCCTTGATTACCTCCTCCACCTGAGGGCCCAAGGCATTTCGGCCTTCCATCCCCCGGTGCAAGGACACACGGTGTTTTCTCATGCTATGACCAGCTGGTTCCTTAAGGGTTTGGACCCATATTCTAAGCCCCTGGTCCGATTGTGGGACCTGAACCTGGTGCTTGCTTGTCTTACGGGGCCCCCGTTTGAATCATTGGTCACATGCTCCTGGTCTCACCTCTTGTGGAAGGTGGCCTTCCTGGTTACTATCACGTCGGCCAGGTGAGTCTCGGAGCTCAGGGCCCTGACCTCCGAACCGCCGTACATGGTCTTTCATAAGGACAAAGGTCCAGCTCCACACACACCCCACGTTCCTCCCGAAGGTGGTCTCCGCCTACCACATGGGCCAGGACATTTTTCTACCAGTTCTCTGCCCCAAGCCTCACACGACCAGTGAGGAGCGCCATCTCCACACGCTTGATGTGCAGTGGGCCCTGGCTTTCTATCTCGCGCGGACCAAGCCGTTCACAAAATCCTCACAAGTGTTGGTCATCTCGGCCAACCACACGAGGGGCCAGCCGATTTCCACACAGTGGCTGTCCAACTGGATCACTTTGTGTATCTGGTCCTGTTATGAGCTGGCGGGTGTTCCCCCGCCACCCATTGTGAGGGCACACTCAACCTGGGCACAGGCCTCATCTGCTGCCTTTGTGGCCACGTCCCTATACAGGACATTTGTAGGGCTGCCATGTGGTCTTCGGTTCACACATTCACCTCGCACTATGCGATCGTCTCCCAAACCAGGGATGATGCCGGGTTCGCCAGGGCAGTACTCTATCCCGAGAACTTGTGAACTCCTACCCACCTTGAGCAATTATAGTTTGGAATCACCTACTGTGGAATACACATAAGCAATCACTCAAAGAAGAAAAGAGTAACCTTTTTGTAACTGGTGTGCTTCGAGATGTGTTGCTCATGTCTATTCCACACCCTGCCCTCCTTCCCCTCTGCCGGAGTTGTCTGGCAAGAAGGAACTGAAGGTGGGGGAGCGCGCAGCTCCCCTTATACTGCGCAGGCAGGCGCCACTCCAGGGGTCGCGGGGGCGCTCCCCCAACTACGGATACTGCTAGGGGAAAAACTTCCGGCACCGGTGCACGTGGCGAGCACGCACATCTATTGTGGAATAGACATGAGCAACACATCTTGAAGAACACCAGTTACGAAAAGGTAACTGTCTTTTCAAGGGACCATTCAAGGTACAGTGGCCCATTATTACCCCTCCTGTCACCAGAAGGAAAGGGGGGGGCAGGAGCTGAGAGGGGTGAGTGGGTTATAAACTGGTATAACTAATGAGCCATAAATCCAGAGTTTCTTTTCAGTCCAGGATGTTTAGTGTCTAAAAAAGGTATGAATGTAAGCTCCCAGGCTCCTCTTTTGAAGGTGTTGTGTAGGGTTCCTTTCAGGACAAGGGCTAAGTGTCAGCTATGGAGTGATCACTCCCATTTCACACACAAGTCTCCTGGACCAGTCTTATTGGGGCCGTGGTTTGATTATAGCATAGGAAACATTAAGTGGGTTGTAGTCCACGAAAGCTTATGCTCTAATAAATTTGTTAGTCTCTAAGGTGCCACAAGTACTCCTGTTCTTTTTGCGGATACAGACTAACACGGCTGCTACTCTGAAACCTGTCATTAATAGCCCATTCTCCCTCTGCTCACAGCTCAGCCTCAGTACAGCCTTCATGCCGTGGTCTGTGCACCCCCTGCACTCCCACCAGAGCTAGGGATGCAGGTCTGATGTCCTCCTGGCAAAGGTCTGCTGCGACCTATCAAACCATGTGGAGCTAGACATGTTAATAGGGCATCCTAAGCAACCCTCAGCCCCTGTTTTGCTGGAGTCTTTCATTTTGATCTTTGCCTGCTCTTGAACAGACAGTGAGGGAGGCCAGAGCATGGCGTGGTGCTAGACTGAAATGGGTGGGGGAGGCAGGGACTATCCACCTGGCTTCCCATCCCAGCTCCACTCGCTGTTCTGAGCCAGGCTGAGCTGTCCCGTCCCAGCATTTACCTCCCTGCGCTGCTTATCTCTGAGTGCCAGCCTTATCAGCACCATGCACTGAATGGCTGCTTCTGGGCTCAGCCTGGAACATACCTGCTGCCCTTGCAAACACATCTTCAGAGCAGAGCTGGCACACTTCCCTGGGCTCCCGGCAGAGCAGGCAGCTTTCTGCCCTCAATTTCCAGGGAGCACATTACCTGCTGGTATGCAAATACCCAGAACATGATCAGCCTCCCATGAGCCTTAAAAGCATTAACTAGTTAATCCTTCTAATGCCTCTGATAGGGAAACTGAGCCACACATGTCCCATAACTCCCTCAGCGCTGTCCAGCACACGCGTGACCGAGCCAGGATTAGAACTCAGGATTTCCTGGCCCCTCCCTAAACTGTAGCCACTAGCCTATGGCGTTTGCCTAGCCCTATGGCTACAGTGCCACATGTATGCACAGATGCAGCCACAAGAAATGTATGTGGCAGATGCACATATAAAGGAAGGGGAGGACGGGTTCTAATGTGCCCATTATTGGCCTAACTCTGCTCCCATTGAAATCAGTGATGATACAGTGACTGTAATGGGAACAGTTAGGCCAAGGCTGAGTGCTTTTGGAAATGCCACCTGAGATAAATAAACACTGAGAATGAGGCCTTCAGTGGTGAGCACTAGGGTGCCCAGACAGGATGGGATGGGGGGTAGTAGGCGCCTATATAAGACAAAGTCCCAAATATCAGGGCTGTCCCTATCAAATTGGGCCATCTGGTCATCCTCGCACTTATTACTCTGGGTAGCCCCACTGCAACCAGTGGGACTGCTTGCAATTGGTAAGTGGTCACCAGAGGGATGGACAGATGACTGGGAAAGTGGGCAGTCCACCAACAGTGCAGCTAGACATCTGAATGCCTTAGAAAGCAAATTCTTCAGGAAAATTGAAGTTATTTAATGGCATTAATGTGTAACAAATGCCAAGGTTCATCCGTGTGTTCAACACCCACAGCAACCCCGAAAAGAAGATGGAAGTAACTGGGACATGTGCTAAGACTGAAGCTGGAGAAGTTGCCAGTGTCTGTTGGGCAGCTGGAGAGACAGGCAAACAGGCCGACCAACAGAATCCCTCTGTCCAATGGTATTTGGACAGGGAACTTATGGGGCTTACCATAAAGCACCTGCAAAGAGCAGCCCAGGATCAGCAGGGCTGGTGGAGCCTTGTTCTGATGGCAAAGGAAAGGTTCAGATTCAGTGTGATTAAAGGTGGTGTAGACCTGTCCTATGTGGACTGCAATGGACCTTAAAAGGGGCCGCTATATGCCTTCCTTCAGCCAGGACAGAGCTGACTGGAAAATATATTTGGATGGACAGGTTAGTCCCGCCCCGAAGCAGCCAATCAGAAACCAAGAAAAAATAGGAAAATGCCTTCTTGTCTGCATGGGTCTGTTTCTTTCTCTCTCTGCCAAATGAAGAGCAAAGGTTTCTTGGTTTTACTTTCTGTTTAGCTAACAGGTAGCAAGAAGCACCATATGATATTCCCTGTCCCAGAAGGGAGTTGTGAGCATTAGAGGTGGTCAGAACTTTTTGACAAAAAAAAAAATTTCCACCAAAAGATGACACGACATCAAAACAGAAACTGTTTGCTGGACAGGGTCAGTTTGGATGAATTTCCCAACTCGAAAACACATGTTGAAAATGTCCCAATGTCCTGTTCAGAACAAATATTTTTGCTATTTTGGGTTCAAACTCTTGTTTTCAAATTTTATGCCAAAAAAAAAAGTTTTAAAAATATGAAAAGGTCAAAATCAAAAGGAAATGTTTCCAAATTATTGAAATTCAGCACTTCAATTGCCCTGGACTGAAACGTTTTCATTTTCACAGTTCAGGAAATTTTTTGAGACTTTGCCTTTTTGCCTTTTTGTCTTCAGCACAAAAATTTTAGTCAAAATCTCAAATACCCTTACAGAATGGTAAGACCCTTTCCTGGCCAGCTGTAGTAAGCATTAACCCAGTAATGTTTCTGGGGCAATGAGTCCCGAAGAGGAGCCACAAAAATAAAACCAACATGCACATGCCTTGTGCGTGCAGATATAGTGACACCAGATAGACTTCACACAGCTCAGAAATGTGCCTCTATTTACAGAAAAGCTATAGACACTGCCAGGGACATGAGGACATGTTTCCAAAGCAGAGCACAGGAATTTTTCTTTGTCTTGCATTTTCTGCCGAGGCAGACTCGCTCGTTGAGTCCATGACTGCCAAACACAGGACTCCATGGATAATTCAATAATTAAAATCTTTCCCCTTTCCCAAACACAGGTTTTCCATGCACGGACTCCTGTTAAAACTCCTCTCATGAACATTTAGGCGCACACCCCACCTTGGGAGAATACTCGTAGGGGAGCATCGTGGGCTGGCTGGACCTTTGAGGTATGCTGGGCTCAGTCTGGCCCATAGAATCATAGAATATTAGGGTTGGAAGGGACCTCAGGAGGTCATCTAGTCCAATGCCCTGCTCAAAGCAGGATCAACCCCAACTAAATCATCCCAGCCGGGCCTTTGTCAAGCCGGGCCTTAAAAACCTCTAAGGATGGAGATTCCACCACCTCCCTAGGTAACTCGTTCCAGTACTTCACCACCCTCCTAGTGAAAATTTTTTTCCTAATATCCAACCTAGACCTCCCCCACTGCAACTTGAGACCATTACTTCTTGTTCTTTCATTTGCCACCACTGAGAACAGCCGAGCTCCATCCTCTTTGGAACCCCCCTTCAGGCAGTTGAAGGCTGCTATCAAATCCCCCCTCACTCTTCTCTTCTGCAGACTAAATAAGCCCAGTTCCCTCAACCTCTCCTCATAAGTCATGTGTCCCAGCCCCCTAATCATTTTCGTTGCCCTCCGCTGGACTCTCTCCAATTTGTCCACAAGTTTTCTGTAGTGGGGAGCCCAAAACTGGACGTAATACTCCAGATGTGGCCTCACCAGTGTCGAATAGAGGGGAATAATCACTTCCCTCGATTTGCTGGCAGTGCTCCTACTAATGCAGCCCAATATGCCATTAACCTTCTTGTCAACAAGGGCTCACTGTTGACTCATACCCAGTTTATCGTCCACTGTAATCCCCAGGTCCTTTTCTGCAGAACTGCCACTTAGCCAGTCGGTCCCCAGCCTGTAGCAGTGCATGAGATTCTTCCTTCCTAAGTGCAAGACTCTGAACTTGTCCTTGTTGAGCCTCATCAGATTTCTTTCGGCCCAATCCTCCAATTTGTCTAGGTCAGTCTGGACCCTATCCCTACCTTCCACCCTATCTACCTCTCTCCTCAGCTTAGTGTCATCCACAAACTTGCTGTGGGTGCAATCCATCCCATCATCCAGATCATTAATGAAGATGTTGAACAAAACCACCCACAGGACAGCCTCCTGGGGCACTCCGCTGGATACTGGCTCCCAACTAGACATCAAGCCATTGATCACTACCCATTGAGCCCGACAATCTAGCCAGCTTTCTATCCACCTTATAATCCTTTCATCCAATCCATACTTTTTTATCTTGCTGGCAAGAATACTGTGGGAGACCGTATCAAAAGCTTTGCCAAAGTCAAGATATATCATGTCCACCGCTTTCCTGATATCCACAGAGCCAATTATCTCATCATAGAAGGCAATCAGGTTGATTAGGCATGACTTGCCCTTTGTGAATCGGGATGTTGACTATTCCTGATCACCTTCCTCTCCTCCAAGTGCTTCAAAATGGATTCCTTGAGGACCTGCTCCATGATTTTTCCAGGGACTGAGTCACCCACAGGGAACACAGTAAGTGCCTGTGGGAGCCCTAAGCCAGGACCCACAAGGAGCAGGGAGCTCCCCAGAGGCAAGCAGCTGGAGTCTGTGGTGAAGGGAAGCAGTAGGGGAATCCTGCTGAGGAAGAAGCAAGCTGAGTGAAGATCTGTAATGGCCAGGAAGCAGAGAACATCAGTCAAGGAAGAGGGGGACATTCGATTTGGACTTTCAGTTGTGCCTTTTGCCACCTCGTCAGGGGCCTGAAGTGTGGAGTGAGTTGGCCAGAGGCCGAGCTGGAGAAGATGCCAGCTGGGACTTGCCATTGCAGGGCTAAGGTATTGGCCATGGTGGAGCAAGAAGCGAAGTCGCCTGCAATGCTATGTCCAGTCCTATCTCTGATGATGATAAGTCAAGGGAGGGGATTATGTGCTATAGCAGGAGATGGATTTGAGAGGCAGTGTGGCCTAGCAGTTAGGGTGCTGGGCTAAGTATCAGTTAACTTGTGTTCTACTCTTGGCTCTGCTACTGATCTGCGAGGTGACCTTGAACAGGTCTGTTCACCTCCCACCCTTCCTCTGTCTTGCTCTTTAGAGCAGGGACTCTCACAACATGCTTGTACAGTGCCTAGCTATATTAGAGCATGACCTCCAACGCAGGTACTACTCTAATATAAATGATGATAAAGTGTTTTCCTCATACTCCATGAATTGGGATGGGGACTCAAGAGACCTGGCTTCTGCTCCCAGCTGCGTCACTTGATTGCTGGGTGTCTCAGTTTCCCCATGTGTAAAATGGGGATAATGATGCGTATCGCTTTACTAAAGTGCTTTGAGATCTATGGACAAAAAGCATGATATCAGAGTACTAATAGTTATATTATTGTTCATACTCGGCTGAGAAAACATTGTCTGAACTGGCAACTTAGGTGGGTGTGGTGGAAACCATGTCCTCATCTTTGGGTTGCCTTATTTCCCTGCCATTTTGATGGTAAAAGCCACGTTACTCTGTATTTCTTCTCAGCTCTTGTCCTCTAGTAGCCAAGTGGTTTTTGAAATGGTTCAATAAAACTGGGTTAGGGTGCCTCAAACTGGGTCTGCATGACACCTGAACAATAAACTTCATCTGTATATTCTAGGCATTGAAACACATGAATTTATTTAAAAAAAAAATCAAATGAAATGAGAGGCAGCTCCAGGCAACTCCACAGCCTGTCGTGGCTGTACCTCACGCTTTCCAGGGGTTCCTAGAACAACTATACTGAAATGCACTAGCTGCTGTGAGTGGAGTGCTCTGTTCTGGGCTACTGGGAAGATAGCAGCCTCCCTCCCGCACAGCATTTAACACACAGAGGTTTAAGAGTTCTGGGGTAAAATTCTGACCCTGCTAAAACCAATGGAAATTTTGCCATTGCCTTGAGTGAGTCAGGGATTTTACCCCGGTCTGTATACAGGTGCAGTGTGATGGCCAGCCAGAGCCCTCTGCCTTTCTTCAGCACAGCAGGTGGGGTGGCAGCATTAGGGGTGGGGCAGGGAGAAAGTCTGCTGGTCAGCTCTCAGAGGGAGCACAATGTGTTCCCAGGGGCAAGAGGAACTGAATCCCAGATCCTCCCAATCCATGGCAGTTAGGTGCCTAAATACCGCTGAGAATCTGGCCTCAATCCCAAAGCCATCCACCCTGGATTAATAAAACAGCAGTGCACTGCGCCCGGCACAAGGGTAGCTGAGGGCAGCCAGTATGCACGCAGCCCGATGCATGCCTGGCAGTGGGCACAGCAGCCGGCCTGCTTCTCCCCGCCCCGCTTGTAAACTCCAGGCCATTGCCTGGGAAGGGTTTTGTTGCATTCCGGGCATACCACTCGTCTCACATACTAGCATCTTATTGATTTGTAGTCCCAGCAGCAACTCTTCCTTCACATATGCCCAGTCACTGCTGCAAGCCATTTCCCAGCAAGGTGCCAGGCCCTGGGACGTGGCGTAGAGGAGAGAAAACTGCTGCTCTTTGCCCCCTTTTCTGCAGTTAGTTCAGTCTCGGCTGCTTGTCAGTTTCATGGTACAAAGATTTGTTGTTTACCCCAGTGTCTGGCTCCACCCTGTGTTGGAGACAGCTCCCCCCAGTGGTGAAGGAGGGGAGCACCAATCAGGCTGAATGCCACGCTGTGCTCCAAACGCTTGGTAGATTAACAAACAAGTGGAAGTGAAATTTCATACCCTGTTTTTCAGCCCTTCATTCCATGCAGGTTTTCAAGCTTTCAAAATTTCACCGAAGGTCCAAAAGCGCTGTGCAGATTTGGCTTGTGAAATCCGCTCTCCGGCTGGAGTGTCAGCATGCCCCCTGTCAGGCATCCGTAAATCCAGAGCTCAGTAGAGATGGGATGATATGCTGTAGCTCAGCCACAAGCTTTGGGGCTAGACACTGTCACTTACATAGCAGGGGAAGATGGGGAGGAATCCCTGGGAGACATCTATGGCTCGTGTCACGCAGCAGGTCAGACTAGGGGTATGTCTACACTACGAAATTAGTTCGAATTTATAGAAGCCGGTTTTATTGAAATCGGTTGTATACAGCCGATTGTGTGTGTCCACACAATACAATGCTCTAGGTGCTCTAGTCGGCGGACCGCGTCCACAGTACGAGGCTAGTGTCGACTTCCGGAGCATTGCACTATGGGTAGCTATCCCAGAGCTATCCCACAGTTCCCGCAGTCTCTGCCGCCCTTGGAATTCTGGGTTGAGATCCCAATGCCCGGATGATGCAAAACAGTGTCGCGGGCGGTTCTGGGTACGTGTCGTCAGGCCCCTCCCTCCCCCGTCACAGCAACGGCAGACAATAGATTCGCGCCTTTTTACCTGGGTTACCTGGGTTACCTGTGCAGACAACATGGAGCCCGCTCAGCACAGCTGAGCTCACCGTCACCATATGTCCTCTGGGTGCCGGCAGACGTGGGACTGCATTGCTACACAGCAGCAGCTGCTAACTGCCTTTTGCTTCCCCTTCCTCCGTGAAATCAATGGCCTGCTAAGCCCAGGGTTTCCAGTTTAATCTTTGGGGGGACCATTCTGTGTGACAGTTGTTTGTGTTTCTCCCTGTTCCTGTACCTG
>NC_048306.1:50092493-50113176 GCF_013100865.1 Trachemys scripta elegans | reverse complement strand
GTCTCCTGTGTGCCCTGAGGGTCTTGGGTGAGTTCGGGGGTTACTGGTTCCAGGTCCAGGGTCACAAACATATCCTGGCTGTTGGGGAAACCGGTTTCTCCGCTTCCTTGCTGCTGTGAGCTACCTACAGTACCTCCATCGTCATCTTCCTCGTTCCCCGAACCGTCTTCCCTGTGTGTTTCTCCAGTGAGAGAGTCATAGCACACGGTTGGGGTAGTGGTGGCTGCACCCCCTAGGATCGCATGCAGCTCCGCGTAGTAGCGGCAAGTTTGCGGCTCTGCCCCGGACCTTCCGTTTGCTTCTCTGGCTTTGTGGTAGGCTTGCCGTAGCTCCTTAATTTTCACGCGGCACTGCTGTGTGTCCCTGTTATGGCCTCGGTCCTTCATGGCCTTGGAGATCTTTTCTAATACTTTTCCATTTCTTTTACTGCTACGGAGTTCAGCTATCACTGCTTCATCTCCCCATATGGCGAGCAGATCTCGTACCTCCCGTTCGGTCCATGCTGGAGCTCTTTTGCGATCCTGGGAGGACTCCATCACGGTTACCTGTGCTGATGAGCTCTGCGTGGTCACCTGTGCTCTCCACGCTGGGCAAACAGGAAATGAAATTCAAACCTTCGCGGGTCTTTTCCTGTCTACCTGGTCAGTGCATCTGAGTTGAGAGCGCTGTCCAGAGCGGTCACAATGAAGCACTGTGGGATAGCTCCCGGAGGCCAATAACATCGAATTCCGTCCACACTACCCCAATTCCGACCCGCAAAGGCCGGTTTTATCGCTAATCCCCTCGTCGGAGGTGGTGTAAAGAAACCGGTTTAAAGGGCCCTTTAAGTCGAAAGAAAGGACCTCGTTGTGTGGACGTGTCCAGGCTTAATTCGGTTTAACGCTGCTAAAGCCGACCTAAACCCGTAGTGTAGACCAGGCCTAGATCAGGGGTCAGCAACCTTTCAGAAGTGCTGTGCCGAGTCTTCATTTATTCACTCTAATTTGAGGTTTCACGTGCCAGTAATACATTTTAATGTTTTTAGAAGGTCTCTTTCTATAAGTTTATAATATATAACTAAACTATTGTTGTATGTAAAGTAAATAAGGTTTTTAAAATGTTTAAGAAGCTTCATTTAAAATTAAATTAAAATGCAGAGCCCCCCGGACTGGTGGCCAGGACCCGGGCAGTGTGAGTGCCACTGAAAATCAGCTTGTGTGCCGCCTTTGGCACGCGTGCCATAAGTTGCCTATCTCTGGACTAGATGATCATAATGCTCCCGTCTGGCCTCACCAGCTATGCATCTGCCATCAGTAAGAGAGTCGAGTATTTCTCCTCTGTGAGAAGTTACTTGGTTTCAGAACAAGCTTTCAGCATCTGTAGATACAGACCCATTTCTGGAGAGGACAAATGAGGAGTCATCTCTGCTTGGGTTCCAGCCAATGCTGCTCAGTCTGATTCTGGAGTTTGACCCACCAGCCCCTTTGGTTGATGAAATCTACTGAGGAAAGCTGGCATCCATTGTCAATGAGGAGATTGGCCAGGCCTCCTCTCTGGACCACTCTGACACAGTTGAACTCTGGGAGTAGAGTACTGGGGTCATGGTAACGTCATACACTTGACTCTCAGATGTTGTGCATGTGATGAAAAGGTTTGATTCTGGGTATGTTCAGAGGGGTTTCAGGAGTCCTCATTTTATTGTTACCACAGTTACCCACTACTAAGCACATTGAACCCTTTTCTCTTTTAATTTCTCAGGAATCCAACTGTCTATGAACCTTTGGGATATCCTCCCCACATTATTGCAAGGGTCAAGCCTAGACTGGAGAGGGGGTACAGAAAAGTCATGTGATAGGGTTTAACTGGCCTTCTCTGCCCCTTGCTGGAAGCATCATTGCCCTGACACACTCATGCGAAGGAAAAGTATTACCTGACAAAGAGGGGCAGGGAGTTTAGTCCTCTGAGAACAGCCTAGAGAGGCCGCTCTGGCACTGGCACTGGTCGAACAAACAAGACTTGGTCCTTCAGTGGCTAAAAAGGCCAGGAGGAGGCAGTAGCCAATCAGGACCCACAAGGTGGGATAAGAAGGCTTGCTTGCTTCTTCTGAGGTTGACCGCTGGAGAAGCTGGACTGGGGGAGGAGCTCTCTGTTCTTGACCAATACTCCTCAGCCTGGGCTTGATAAACTGACTGCACCTTCAGTTAAAGTAAGGAACAAACTGCGTGTTTGTTGTGGAGTTAAAAGCCATTTTGGGCTGACTTTCAATTAACAGTTACAGGATGGGTCAGGGCTCAAGGCATGTGACCCTTTGCTCCTGGCGAGCTGTGACAATTCACCAAAAGGAAATCAAGGGCTTGAAAAGATGCCTTGCAGTGAGACACTTAACGAGCTCAGTCTGTTCAGCTTACCAAAAAGATCCACCCTGTAATCAAATCACGTCCTGAAGTACCTTCACAGAGAGAAAATTCCAGGTGGCAAAGGGCTCTCTACTCCAGCAGAGAAAGGCAGACCCAGACCCAGACCCAGACCCAGTGGCTAGAAGTTAAAGCCAGACACATTCAGAAGCAAGGCACACACACACATTTTTAAACAGTGAGGGTGAGTAACCAGTAGAAGAAGCTACCAAGGGAAGTGGTGGATTCTCCATCTCTTGGTGGCTTCTGATCAAGACTGGAGGCCTTTCTGGAAGAGATGCTTTAGCCAAGCAGACGTGATAGAGCTAATGCAGGAGTAACTGAGTGAAATGTGATAGCCTGTGCTAGACAAAAGGTCAGACTGGATGAGCTAATGGTCCCTTAAACTCTATGAATCTTCCATGGGGAGGAAAGTTAGAGACCCCAAGCCCCAGCTGGCATTAGGCTGTGGCTGTCCCAGGAGAAGAGTACATATTTCAGAAAAAGGCATCTAGATACCACAGTGATGGGCAGTGTTTCCTACTCTCTGGATAGTATTAGTATTAGCTATTAATATTCCTTAGGACTCAGGGGACTGGGGGATTCTACTCTCCCTGTTTGATACCAACACAGACTTCGCAGCAAGCACATTTCGCTTGGCACAGTCTCAGGGAAACCCCATGGTGGAGCTCATCTATTGACCTCAGAAGGCTTGTGTCAAGATCCACTGGCCTGCACACTGGCCTCTCCCATCCCCCATGTACGGTGTCATTATGCACCCAAGATATGCTGCACCAACCCCTTTCACCAGACAGTGCCAGGCGGATGAAGGATGTGCAGCAGGAAGGCACCAGCATGGTGTGCAATGTGCTCCAATCCGTGCATCGGGGAGACAGCAGGAATTTCAGCCACCTGTCCCGGTGCCAAGGGGGGACAGGCAGTCTTGCATTCCAGAGATGGCTGCAGTTCCCTCTGTCCAGAGGGGAACTAGGCTGGCTAATCTCTCCAGGAGGAAGATTCCTCAGGTGAAAATGCTTTTCATGCTTTACTGATAAGGCTGCCTCCACAGCAAGGCTAAAGGGCAGTGGGGAGGGAGAGAGAACTAGAAAGGGCCAACGTCCCCTTTCTCAGAGGGCATCTTTGGAGAGTGACCAGATGAACTTTATCTCTTATTCTGTCATTTGTTTTAAGGTCATGGAATTTTCCTCCACCATCTCTGCTTTATCTCTGTACTGGTCATCTCTTTTGCTCTCATTTTGTCTCACTGGAGCCCCTTGCTTTTGGATTGGCCTCCCACACATGCCCCTCTCCTTCAGTTGGGGTCCATCTGGGCTCAGGTGCTCAGTGTCATTTGGGTCAAGAGTCCCACATCGTGATTCAAGAGCATTGTCTATCATGGTAGAAAAGACCAGTGAGTCGGGTTTCAAATGTGATGGAAAGGACTCAGGAGATCAGGGCTTGGTTCCTGGCCCTGCCACAGTCTCACGGTGTGGGTCTGGGTGATTCACTTAATCTCCCTGGGCCTCTGTTCCCCGTCTGTAAAATGGAGACAATTCTTTGTCTGTTTAGACTATAAGCTCTCCAGGAGAGGGGCTGTCCCGCATGTATTTGTATGGGGCCCTGAACTCAGCTGGGGCCTCTAGGGCTATCAGAATATGAAGAGTGATATTGAGGAACTTCTACTTCTTCTTGAAGTGGCTATTGCATTGGCATTTTGGTGGCCATTCTCTGAGAAGTTATATTTCACCTGCCTTCAAAAGTTTAGTTTAATAGCTCGGCTGCACCTCTGATTATAGACATGAGTCAAGGTTTGCACCAGCATCTCAGAAAGCGTAAGAGTGAGGGCTTACAAATAGAGGGGAAGTTAGTTGGCACAGAGATTGGGGACCAGATCCCCAGTTGGGGTAAACTGGTCTAGCTCCGTTGGAATCAATGAGCCCCATCTCCAATGGTGAAAGTTGGTATCACTCAATTAAAATCAGTAGAACTGACTTATACCACAGTCAGGCCTCAGAGTGTTCAGAGTTGTGTTCTCTCTCTCTCTCTCTTTCCCATTTTCCTTATTCTTTCCCTTTCTCTTTGCTTTGCTGTTTGAATACTTTCCAGCTCATTCTTGTCAGTTTTATGTTTCCTCTTTCTCTCCCTTCCTCACTTTTCTCTGGTGTTTCTTTACCATCTCATGTCTACAAATCTGGTTCTTGTTTTCCTTCCCTCCTTGAACCACTTCCATCAAAACAATTCCTTGATCATGTCTTGTCCCACTTCCAACTCTTCCACAGAGCTGAAACTGCCTTTCTGCATGATCCATCCAACCCCAAGCCCCTCTCCTTATTGGTTCATCTCCTCTGCAGGGTTGCAATTGATACGATCCAACTTGGACACCTTCTTGGTCAGGTGTCAGAGTGCACAGGAATTTCGGGCATTTTGCTGTCTGTGGATTGCTTCTCCCTGTCTGCCCTTCTCCAACCTCATCTCTCTCTCATTTCCAGCCAGTGTCCTAGATTCATTAAATATTAGAGCTGACTGAATATTTTTCATTCAAACTACACCTCTACCCCGATGTAACGTGACCCGATATAACACGAATTCTGATATAACGCGGTAAAGCAGCAATCCGGGGTGGGGTGCGGGGGGAGGCTGTGCACTCCAGTGGATCAAAGCAAGTTCGATATAACGCGGTTTCACCTATAACGCGGTAAGATTTTTTGGCTCCTGAGGACAGCGTTATATCGAGGTAGAGGTGTACTTTTTTGAGGGGAAAAATGGCTTTTTGGCTAAACCAAAAACATCACAGTTTTCATAAGGAATGTTTTGGATTTTCATCAA
Organism: Trachemys scripta elegans; assembly: GCF_013100865.1. Lineage (NCBI taxonomy): Eukaryota > Metazoa > Chordata > Testudines > Emydidae > Trachemys > Trachemys scripta. Next base: position 50,107,978 of record NC_048306.1, on the reverse strand, counting down.
AAATCTTTAAAATCATTTTTTTCCAGCTCTCAGCAGTTGAAAACTAAAAACGTTAGGTTTGGTTTTTTTGAAAACCTGAAATTCTGCAAAAAAAATAAATAAATTGATGAAAATGAAAAAAAAGTGGGTTTTTTTTTTGTTTTGTTTTTTTTCGGAGCAAGTCAAATGCAGCTCTATGACATGCCATTAATGTTCCCTGATCCTCCATATCTGGTGGTATGTCTTTCTCCCACGCTTTCCTCATCATCTGGAATGCCCCAATTGCCACACTTTACCTATTTGCCTGCCCTTCTATTTAAATCCCATATCAAGCCTATCTCTTCTCCCTGACGTCTGATGACTTATAACCTACTACCTAATACAACAGACGAATCTTACTAATCCTGGCTCGTGTACACACTCGTTAATCTGTGTCAGTTCTTTCTGAATGATGGAATCAGGTGTGACATACAGATGATCTGGATTTTTCTTGCCTGATTTCCATTTTCAGAGCTCAGAGCCATTGTTTTGGGCTTACAACCCTCCCGCCCCCGGCCTGTCATCTTATTCCTGGGGCTGGGGGGAGTGTATGCTAAGTAGAAGGACATATTCCAGAGCGAAGCATCTTGAGCAGCAGTTATGACATGTTTCAGAGTAGCAGCTGTGTTAGTCTGTATTCGCAAAAAGAACAGGAGTACTTGTGGCACCTTAGCGACTAACAAATTTATTTGAGCATAAGCTTTCATGGGCTATAGCCCACTTCTTCAGATGCATAGAATGGAACATATAGTAAGGAGATATATATACATACAGAACATGAAAAGGTGGAAGTAGCCATATCAACTTGAAGAAGCTAATTAATTAAGATGAGCTATGATCAGCAGGAGAAAAAAAACTTTTGTAGTGATAATCAGGATGGCCCATTTCAGACAGTTGACAAAAGGTGTGAGGATACTTAACATGGGGAAATATTAAGTATACTTAATATTCAAACTGTGTAATGACTCAGCCATTCCCAGTCTCTATTCAAGCCTAAGTTAATGGTATCTAGTTTGCATATTAATTCAAGTTCAGCAGTTTCTCGTTGGAGTCCGTTTTTGAAGCTTTTCTGTTGCAAAATTGCCACCTTTAAGTCTGTTACTGAGTGACCAGAGAGGTTGAAGTGTTCTCCTACTGGTTTTTGAATGTTATGATTCCTGATGTTAGATTTGTGTCCATTTATTTATTTATTCTTTTGCGTAGAGACTGTCTGGTTTGGCCAATGTACTATATGTTCCATTCTATGCATCTGAAGAAGTGAGCTGTAGCCCATGAAAGCTTATGCTCAAATAAATTTGTTAGTCTCTAAGGTGCCACAAGTACTCCTGTTCTAGTTATGACAGGGTCACTCTCTCCACTATTTTGCCTGTCTTCCTCCCAGGGTACAGATTCACTGTGTCTATCCCAAGGTCTGAGCTCCAGGCCTTCATTTTCTCCCCCTGTGTTATGAGTAAGAGCATTTTATAGCAATTAAACATGAGTCAGTTTGCTTTGTGAATGTCCCTTACAACTTGACACTACATTCTGCCACTAGTTTTGACTCCCTAGGAAGCTGGTCCTGCCTCTGAGAGTACAACACCACTTGGGGGCTGTGTGTGCGTCTGAGCACTTGAGAACAATGCAACAATCAGACCCCTCCCTCACAGGCAAAGCACATTACTAGTGCATGTGATACACCTTGTGGCTAAAAGTTCCCAAGGAAGTCCAGGACTCTGCTCCCCATTTCTGAAGAAGATGGGCATATACAGATCCCCAATACAACCCCTAGAGTTGTCTAGGGAGTGGCTCTGCCACCTCCATGTGGCTCTGAAGGAGACAACCCTGACTGGAATCTATGGGTGTCTGCTATTGGCTGTGTGCACAATGGCAAGTGCCTGTCCAATATAATGACCCATATCAGGCTTGTCTCTCTCGCTCAGGGCAGGTGGCAGATGTGTCCACCTAATCCTCTGTTAGCACGTTGTCAGGCATCTCATCTTGTACGTGTCATTCTCCATGTGGGGCTCAGGAGTGATGGGAGGTTCCCATAAGTCCTGGAGCTGAGGGTGATGTCTGCTAGCTTCCAGCTGATTCAGTCCTGCCCTAGGCTGCCTTTGCAGGATGCTTACTGGCAAGCCAGTCTTCTTTCTCCCACTTCCCACTGATTGTTGCCACTGTCTGGTCAGCGTCTCCAGTACCAACTTGCTGTCCAGGCGGCTGGCAGGAAGAAATTATACTTTCCTTGCCATGGCCCCATGGTTGCTGAGCGTGACTTTATTTGTATCGCACCACTTACTCATCCAGCCTATCTATTTTCATTTATAAATGTATTGAATTGGTCTCGAGCATTTCCTGCCTAGCAAGGGGAGTGACCTTGCTGGGAATTTTCTGAAGCTGAGCTGCGTCTGACAGGTGAGTCAGTAACTTTCCTACCAGCTCAGACAGCCGACACACCCCAGTAGCACTCCATGTATTATGCTAGGCTCTTTAGAAATCCTCTCACTTGAGCAAGAGGCTGCCAGCCTGACACCCTTTCCCTACTCTGCGTTTGAGACAGGCAATTTTCTCTGGTTGGGTAACACCCTGATGGGCGGTTATTATTTGGATCCACTTGACAACATTCAGTTCATACCATCAGCAGTGAGCTCACTGGGAAATTCTTGGCGGCTCAGCCAGTCAGATTGCTCAGATGGCCAAACATGCCAAACAACATTTAGAGCCGAATTGTGGCCGCAGGAGCCAGTAGAGCCCTATGGGAGAGGAGGGGGGTTGGGGAGAGACCTGGCTGCTGGAGCAGTGTGCAGGGAGCCCTTATGCCTGTGATGTAATGCTTGCAGGGGGAGCTGGATTTCAGTGATGATCAGTCTTGTGACATTGGAGCTTCCAGCGGTGCGGCCCGGCAAGCTCTGGGTCGGTGACCCTCCCTTCTCTGTGCTCCCAGCTCTTGCAGCTAATTCATGGCTGCCTGCTACATGGGAGCACTGGCACAGAAAAGGCTCTAGTTGATGAACCTCTGGCAGGCCTGCCTTAATTTGGCCCATTGGATGTAACGTACATGAACCAACACAGCTGCTCAGCCAGGCTCAGTGGCAGCAAAGCATTCGAGAAAGTGGAAACTGACTGGCCCTGCCCATCCACGGGAGACAGCAGAATGTAGCCAAGGTACTTCTAATGCACCTATGACTTTGGCATGTAAGTTCCAGATGGAGGGTGTCTTTAGGGGCCCAATCCTTTCCCCCCACCCAGAAACATTCCCTCCCCAATGGGAGTTACTGAGTCCCCAAGCAAGAGCAGACCCCCTCCTCCCAAGTTAGCAATGCTGCAATCTCCCCACAAAAGCAGCTTCCTCCCTATGAAGAACCCTCCCCGAGAGCATCTCCCCATCTCAGTTCAAGACACAAAGAGCATTTCCACTCCGCCCAAGACTCCAAAACCCTCTACAAAGAACACCTACCCTTGGGAGAGCCCTACTCCCCTCCACCCCCATTCCCCAGGACCATGAATTCATTTAATTAACCACCTCACTCTCCTCAAGATCCATGACTCATCTGGGAGAGAACCCGAGCTGTCTCCTTGGTTTCCTCTGCTAAAGACAATAAATTTTCTCCAGGTGGTCTTCTATTGAGGCATTGATATAATATAAGCTGAAGAATAAGAGCCCAATACTGAAGTCTTTTCTCTGTCCCTTACTCAGGCAGAAGTCCTGCTGAAGCTGAGGACTGGCCCCAATATAGATTTGTTGTGCATAAGAACAAGATCTCAGTGGCATTTATGCCCCTGAGGGTAAGAGAAAAGTAAGAACCGAAGGTGGGCACAGGGTTTTGAATGTATTTTATTTTCTTGAATGCATGGAAGGACGTGGAGATGAAAAAGTTCTTAAAACCAAATTTTCAAAAGAGGCCACGTCCCATGTAGGCACCTCAAGAAAGCCTTGATTTTCTGAAGTGTTCATGCTGAGCTCTTTTGGAAGTCTGGCCCTTAATAACCCAGGGCCAAGCTCCATTGCCTTCAGTGGAGTTACACCAGGGATAAGCATGGCCTATGGGGCTTACCTTGCTGTGTCTGAGAGCCAAAGACTAGCAGAGCAGAGGGAATCATAAGCTGTCCCAAGAAGTCATTGGTGGCAAGGCAGCCTTGCTCTGTACAGCTGGGTGGATATTATTTCTTATAGAAGGTTTGGAATGTTCAGTCTATTAAGCAATTGGGTTGTCTGAACACCCAAGGGGACTTCTGAATGAGCTTGGAGACAATGGTATGAACAGAATGTGGGACAGATTTAAACAGGCCATTAAGTTACTAAATGTTCATGATGGGAGTACACTATTAATGGGATGCATATTAAGAAGAAGAAAAAATCTTCCTTTTATCTTGTCCTCTCTTCCCCTTTCTGGGTCAGCTTCCCAATGGGGATAATGACTGCCATTTGCCTGTTTTGTGTTCCAATAAATGACTCTCCTGCTATTCATTATTTAGCAATTTTAAAAATGTACCAAACAGTTCTAGTAAAATTCCTGATAACGTCTCTGGTTGTAAGGAGCTGGCAACACTGGAGATGCCGCTGCAGTCTGGTAGAAGTCCAACGTCCAACGTCCTGCAATTATCACTAGAATTATTTATATCACTTTGAAAGGAGATAAGTAAACAGAAAAATGTAGCTTTGCATTTCTTCTTTGATCAGTCTGGCCTGCTGTCTCCCTCTGTCTTCTTTTCTTTGTTTTGTGTGACGTCCGTCCTGGTGTCTTGTCTTCCATTTCTTTCAGTGTTCCTCTTCAATCATTTTTTCCAATATTAGTCTGAATTTCTAATGATCTTTTTCCCCATGACTGGAGATAGTAAGCTAGATTTCATAGATTCACAGATTCATTCTTAGATTTTAAGGCCAGAAGGAACCACTCCGGTCCTCTAGACTTCTTGCTTGCATAACACAGGCCAAAGAATCTCTCCCTGCATGAAGACCAATTTACTGGAGGCATTATAGCATATCTTTTAGGGAAACATCCACTCTTGATTGAAAGACTTGAAGTGATGGAGAATCCACCACTTCTCTCAGTAATCTGTTCCAGTGGCTAATTACACTGTTAAAAGCTTGGCACCTTGTTTCCAATGGCATGTCACTGGAGTTCACCAACCCATCAGCCTTCCAACCACCCACCCAACCACTGGCTGTCTCTGCAAATAGGAACATGTGTGTGTGGGTATGTGACAGAGGAGAGACTGCGACAGAGAGGCACTTCCTACTCTGATATCCGACATGCGTGCACGAGAGAGACGTCCCCAAGCTCGCAGGACACCTAAAAGCCATCTAATCAAAAAGTGATGAGGACAAACTGGGCCTGGTGCTGGGGAAAGGCAGCAGAGATGACCTTGCACGACACATCCAGAGGAATGCACACAGTGGCTCAAACCCCAAGCACTGTGAAGCCCCAGCAAGGGCAAATCTAACTCGCCTCTCACAGATACCTGAGGGATCTAATAGCGCATGTCTGTCTGAGGTACTTTCTGGGTCCCATCACCATGGTATCTGAGCACCTCACAATCTTTGAAGCCTGTTTATCCTCCCAGTGCCCTGCTAAGGCTGGGTAGTACCACTTGCCCCATTTCACAGAGCAGGAACTGAGGCCCATAGACTTGCCTACAGTCACACACACTCATCCATAGAAGAGCAGGGAAGTGAAGCCAGGTGTCCTGAGCCTCAGGCTAGCACTCTACCCTCTAGGCCAACCTTCCTTTCATACCATCACTCACTGTCACGCCAAAAATCCTTGGGAACTGAACTGAAGTGGGTATGTGCTTGCAGCACAGAGAGAGGGTTAACTCCCTTATCTAGTTTGCAGGTGGAGCAGAGCTAGGATATTTTCCCTGCACTTTGCTTGGATAAGCAGAAGCCTTTGTGTGTCTGAACAAGTCTGACAAATTCCTCATCCCTCTTTCCTGCTTTGGACTGGCTGCTTGACATTCTTTGCATATAAACAATAAACAGCCTGCTATTATCCTGGCATGCCTGGAATAACTGTGGCTATTTTCTCTCTTCCCAGAATTCAAGAAGGCAACAAATTCCATGTGGTTTCTGAGTCAACTTTTTTTTCTCTCGCTCTTTTCTTTCTTTCCCACCACCTCGGTGACCTTGGAGAACAGGCAGCAGCACTCTAGTCCTCAGCACTGCCCGGTACGTGACTGCAATCGTACTGTGCCAGGAAGCTGCCAGGGGGACTATTTAGGGCCAAATCTTGGCCCCACTGACATCAACAGTGTTTCTTCCATTGACTTCAGCCAGACAAGCCCTTAATGTGCGTGTGTGGGGGGGGTGGATGGTCGGATTCTATAGCGCTGACGAGCTAGCAAGCTTGTGGGGATCCCATTGTACTCAGACCTCTAGGTGGGACGGACTCTTTCTGAACAAATGTACTATTCTCACAGCACTATGGCCTTGATTCCGGACAACATCACCACCCAGCACTTGCTTAAGTGCTTTACTGCATCAGGGTTGTAATGGGTTGCCAAACCAATGTTCCCAGGGGTGTAACCCAGGCCTCTAGCATTTCCAGCACAATGCCATGACAACCGCAGATTCAAGTGCACTGTCATTACATAATGCTTGGAAGTGCCTAGGCTTTGCCTCCAATAGTAATTGCTGGGAAATGGGTACAAAGATTTCCAGTATGGACACCACCTTGGTTTGTACACGGTCTGCCACGGCAGAGTATTTTTAAAAGGCAGTTATGCCTGGTCGATGCTGGCTGGGTGAGCCACGTTCAAAGCAAGTGATAATGAGCCATCTTTAAACCATTTTCGTATGGGCCATGCTAGGAAGGCTGACGTGATGTCCATGAGCCGGAGCAATGACACTGAAAGGCTATGCTGGGTGACTCTGGTTTGCTCTGCAGGTGTGAACATAGAATCATAGACATGTAGGGCTGGGAGGGACCTTGAGAGGTCAAGTCCAGCCTCCTGCGCTGAGGCAGGACCAAGTAAACCTAGACCATCCTTGACATGTGTTTATCCAACCTGTTCTTAAAAACCACCTGTGATGGGGATCCCACAACCTCCCTTGGATGCTCATTCCAGAGCTTCACTACTCCTATAGTTAGAAACTTTTTCCTAATATCTAATCAACATCTCTCTTGCTGCAGATTAAGCCCTTTAGTGCTTGTCCTACCTCCAGTGGATATGGAGAACAATCGATTACCATCCTCTTTATAACAACCCTCATAGGCACAGGAACTAAGGGTGCGGGGGGTGCTTCAGCACCCCCAGGTTTTAGCCGGGGCTCTGCTGTGGCCCCCCCATGCTCCGGACCCCCGCATCCCAGCCAGCCAGCCCTGCTCGCCCCGTCTGCCGGCCTGCTGGCTGGGGGGGACGGATGACGGACATGGGTAAGGCAAGGGAGCTGGCTTCCAGAACCCCCAGTATTCAAAGTGTTCCCATGCCGCTAACAGCCCTTAGCATCTTTGAAAACTGCTCTCTGGTCCCCACCCCACTTCAGTCTTCTTTTCTCAAGACTAAACATGCCCTGTTTTTTTAACCTTCCCTCACAGGGCAGGTTTTCTAAATCTTTGATCACTTTTGTTGCCCTTCTCTGGGGTCTCTCCAGTTTGTACCATGTGTAAGATTTCCCTTTTATGGGCTAGCTTGTGATACCCTTACTCACATTCAGTCCTTTACACCATGAATAGACCATCTGAACTCAATGCGAGGAAGGGCAGCGCAGTTTGGCTCTGTTAGGAAATAGCAAAGTCTATAGGAATATGTCTACTACTATTCACTTCCATTGTTAAGTATATTCACCTCTGCCTCCGTGGTGCCCCTTTTATATTCCGTTTTCAGGAACACTCATGCAATCACATGTTACTGGCATGTGCAATCGCAGAAGGCAAATTCAGAATCTCCCCTGGTTGTATTTATGGAAACCAAATTTCAGATTCACACGTGCAGCTATTTACACAAGCAGTGCCTGTGAGCTCAGCTAATTGGGGAACTGGCGGCAAGATCATGTGACTTACTTGACCAATCACACGCAGCACATGTGGCAATTAAAACAATGGTTGGTTAACTTTAAAACCCGCTCATGGACACTCCACAAGGAGAACAAGATAGTGGATCCATTCCTTATTGTGAATAATACACTCAGTTGTAGGTGAGCGTCCATGAGTTAGGAACCCAATTCTAAGGAAGTTGAGTGACTGAGTCTGCTAGCTTCCAGTGAAAATCCCAGTCATGATGTCTATACCAGGCATGGCCAAACTGTGGTTCGTGAGCCACATGCGGCTTTTAAAGTGTGGCTTGCAGAGCCCCTCCGCTCCCATTCTCCACCTATCAGATGGGGTGTGGGGTGGGAAGCTTGGGGCTTCTGCTCTGTGGCGGGGTGGTGGGACTAGCTTTGCAGGGAAAGGGGTCTTGGTGATTTAGGCCTGCAGAGGGGGGGCATCAGGGAAGAAGCCCTGCACCCTGGCAGGCGCAGCCCCATGGGGCAGATTGTGTGCGTCTTGCAGCCCTCAAACCTCTGAAATTATTTGTAACGTTAGCGCCCTCGTGGCCAAGATGGAGTCTACTCTGCAGGCAGCTCTGGCGAAGAGAAAGCGCGTGCAGGAATGCAGCAGGAGAAATCCCTTCCACCCCAGGGCCACCTGTTCCAAACTCCCCAGAGTGAACACACACACCCACAGGAAAAGTACAATGGATATAACAAAGGGAGATATTTATTTATAGAGGGATGAGAGGAGAAAACAACAAGGGGAAATATAGGGGGAGCAGTAGAACGGGGTTGCATCCAAGCCAAGGCCCCACGGGCCCAGTGGTAGCACAGTCTGGAAGGGCAGACACTGAGCAATGTGTCTGCACACTGAGTTCAGGAGTCCTGAGCAAAGTTCCAGTCCAGTGGTGAGTCTTGGGTGCTCCTGGTCGTCTTCGGCGCCAGTGAACTTTCCCCCAACAAACCCCTCCGGTGCCCTCTTCTGCCGCTCTCTGCAAAGCCACACAGAACTACCACCTCCCCACTTAACTAGCTACAGCCTCCCTCCTTGTTCCTAATGCAGAGTCCCAAGCCCCAGTACTCACAGCCCCATGCAGCTCTGGGCAGCCATGATACTGGGTCTAGCTCCGGCCTGTCCTTCTCGGGCGATTCCTCCCTGGCACAGTGCTCCTCCTGGCTCCTGTCCTGGGCTGTCCCCGATCGGCGCCCTGTCCCTCTCAGGCTTCAGGCAGGTTCTCTGCTGCTTCACTTTGCGAGGGTCCCTGCGGGCTGCCCCTCTCTCTCCCTCTCAGCTTCAGAGTCACCCCTGGAGTTTCCCTCCTTTTTTTCTCACTCTCCCCATCCCCACAAGGAAAAAGATTTAAAGGGGCCATGCTCTCTAAACCCCAAAGGGGTTACATATTGTATGGGGCTTGGAGAGTCAGTAAGTTTGGCCATCCCTGGTCTATACATTTGCTGAGAATTTCATGGTCTTCCATTTATCCCCCACCCATTCCTCTGGCAAGGGGCCCCTCCCCTTTGCGTTCTTTCATTTCTCAACAATACACGCTAATTGGAAGACACACACCCTTATTGGGCAAAGATATTTCCTGACACTTGATTTCAACACAAAAACGTCCTTGCAGAAATCCACATCCATAGCCCGAATCCCCGCTGGTGGTATCTATATTTTGCTTTTCAGCGCAGCATGCAGATTGTGTGTGTCCGAGATCCTTCATGCAGCCTGCATGTATCAGGGTCCCTGCATGCATATCAGATGGGTCAGGTATCCCATAGGTTGCTTATATTCAGAGAACTGTAACTGTCTAGGTGCCTGCATGTGGCTTGTATCTATCAGAGGTTCTTTATTCTGCTTGCATAGATCATGGATTCTGCCTACACTCTATGCCCTGGTCTACACTACGAGTTTAGGTCGAATTTAGCAGCGTTAGATAGATTTAACCCTACACCCGTCCACATGACAAAGCCATTTTTGTCAACTTAAAGGGCTCTTAAAATTGATTCCCCCCCCCAAGGGGATCAGCGTGGAAATCGACCCTGCTGGGTCAAATTTGGGGTAGTGTGGACGCAATTCGACAGAATTGGCCTCCGGGAGCTATCCCAGAGTGCTCCATTGTGACCGCTCTGGACAGCACTCTCAACTCAGATGCACTGGCCAGGTAGACAGGAAAAGCCCCGCGAACTTTTGAATTTCATTTCCTGTTTGGCCATGCAGAGCTCATCAGCACAGGTGATCATGAAGTCCCAGAATTGCAAAAGAGCTCCAGCATGGACCGAACGGGAAGTACTGGATCTGATCGCTGTATGGGGAGATGAATCTGTGCTATCCGAACTCCGTTCCAAAAGACGAAATGCCGGAATATTTGAAAAAATCTCCAAGGGCATGAAGGACAGAGGCTATAACAGGGACCTGCAGCAGTGCCGTGTGAAACTTAAGGAGCTCAGGCAAGCCTACCAAAGAACCAGAGAGGCAAATGGCCGCTCTGGGTCACAACCCCAGCCACTTCTATGATGAGCTGCATGCCATTCTAGGGGGTGCCCCTACAACTACCCCACCCCTGTGCTTCCCTCCTCCCCCACCCCCCCGGGCTACCTTGGCAATTATCCCCCCATTTGTGTGACGAATTAATAAAGAATGCATGAATTTGAAACAACAATGACTTTATTGCCTCTGCAAGCCGTGATCAAAGGGGGGAGGGGAGGGCTGTTAGCTTACAGGGAAGTAGAGTGAACCAAGAGGGCGGGTTTTCATCAAGGAGAAACAAACAGAACTTTCACACTGTAGCCTGGCCAGTCATGAAACTGGTTTTCAAAGCTTCTCTGATGCACAGCGCATCCTGCTGTGCTCTTCTAATCGCTCTGGTGTCTGGCTGCACGTAATCTGCGGCCAGGCGATTTGCTTCAGCCTCCCACTCCACCATAAATGTCTCCCCCTTACTCTCACAGATATTGTGGAGCACACAGCAAGCAGTAATAACAATGGGAATATTGGTTTCGCTGAGGTCTAACCGAGTCAGTAAACTGTGCCAGCGTGCTTTTAAACGTCCAAAGGCACATTCTACCACCATTATGCACTTGCTCAGCCTAAAGTTGAACTGCTCCTTACTACTGTCCAGGATGCCTGTGTATGGCTTCATGAGCCGTGGGAGCAAGGGGTAGGCTGGGGTAGGTGCAACCATGCGGTGCCACCGACTGGGAGAGCAGCCTGAGGCAGAAGCCTTCAGCTGGCATGATATTCCAGGCAGGATTGAATCTCCATTAGATGAAACTTAAAGAAGAGAACGACCTGGAGTCATTCCCATTTTTGTCCAGGCGCCCACGACCAACCTCACCGAGGCCGGCCAGGAGCATCCATGTCTGCCCAGGCACCCCCGACCAACCTAACCAAGGTCGGCCAGGAGCACCCACGGGACGATGATGATGGTTAGCAGTCGTATTGCACCGTCTGCCGTCCGCAAGGCAAGGCAAGCAGATGCTGCTGTGTAGCAATGCAGTACCACGTCTGTCAGCAGCACCCAGGAGACGTACGGTGACAGTGAGCTGAGTGGGCAACATGCTTGCTGTGGTACGTCGTCTGCACGGGTAATCCAGGAAAAAAGGTGAGAAACGATTTTTTGCCGTTGCTTTCACGGAGGGAGGGAGGGGGCCTGACGACATGTACCCAGAACCACCCACGACAATGTTTTTGCCCCATCAGGCACTGGGAGCTCAACCCAGAATTCTGATGGGCGGCAGAGACTGCGGGAATTGTGGGATAGCTACCCACAGTGCAACACTCCAAAAGTCGACGCTAACCTTGGTACTGTGGACGCACTCCGCCGACTTAATGGTCTTAAGTGGGGACACACACAATCGACTGTATCAAATCGATTTCTAAAAAATCAACTTCTATTAAATCGACCTAATTTCATAGTGTAGACATACCCCCCTATATGTGTTCAAATTGCTTGTGGCAGGAATCTGGCTGCTACTTGTGAATGTTCTGGCTCATGCCTGCTAGCTCTGGATCCTGCATACATGTTACCTTTGCCCAGCTCCCTACAGCCCCACAAGTCCCAGCCTTGAGACAAATGACATCTGCCCACTGCATACATATTTTTTTTTCCAGTAAATCAGTTCCCATGGAAAATGAGTCAGTCCCCTCTTCACTGAGCAATGATATGTGGATTCCCTGGGCCAAATCAGACATTCCTCATAGCTAGGAGTCATTAGTCAGTCACTGCTGAGGTGAAGAGATCAATTATAGAAAGACTATCTCCCTTCTCATCCACATTTTCAGTGATATGAAACAGGTTCCACCTCATGTGCATGGGATGGCAAAGGCTGGCTCTGTTGTGTCTGATACATAACTAGGTAGTACCGGCAGCTTGGCCTTGCTACCTAACTAACTGCAGTGGTGCTGCCTACTTACTAACTTAGCATTAATGTCAGTATTCACCTCTCCCTCATTCAGCTTTGTCATTAGCTGCTGCTGAATGTTTGACTGTCAGCGCATGTCTGAATTAGTATGGAGAAGTGCAGGAAGTAACGTACTTCCTACCCTCACCCACTTGCAGGAAACTAAAAAAATAATATTCATAACTATTTCTCAGAGGCACAGTCCACCATTGGATAGCTAGTTCATTAGCGGGATCGCTCATATATTTAAAACACATGTGGCAATAGCCATTTAAATGCTGGCAAATGTAGCCCAGGTTATGTTTAGTTCATTCTATGCTAACAAACAGTGGCCCAGATCCTGAGCTGATGTACATTGGGATAGCTCCGTTGAAATCAAGGGAGCTACATTGATGTACACCCGCTGAGAATCTGGCCTGCTGTTCTTATATACATTTGTGATAAATGCAGCGGGGGGCGGGGGGGGGGGACTTAGCTTCCTTTTATGGACACCCAGTCAGTCAGTAGCTATAAAATCCCTCTTAGCAGCTGTTCTCTAATTGCTCTACCTGTAAAGGGTTAAAAAGTCTCACTGTTATGCATAGGTAAAAGGAAGAGAGTGGGCACCTGGCCAAAAGAGCCAATGGGAAGGCTAGAACTTTTTAAAATTGAAACAAGACTCCCATTTTGTCTGTCTGCTATTGTTCTCCCGGGGAGAGGCAGACAGGGAGCAGTTATGCTGTGAGAAGCTTGGGCCAGGTATGAAAAATCTTCAGTATCACATATAGAAACTACTCATCTAAAACCCCAGATATGTAAGTAGATCAAGAAATGTTTAGGAAGATGCGATTAGGTTTATCCCTTTTATTTCTTTATGGCTTGTGGATTCCTCTGTGCTAACCCCAGGTGCTTTTGTTTTGCTTGTAACCTTTAAACTGGACCTCAAGAAAGCTATTCTTGATGCTTAATCCTTGTAGTTTTTTTTTATCTAGCAAAAGCCTAAATTCCCAGATGTATTTTCTTCTTTTTTTTATTAATAACATTTACCTTTTTTAAGAACAGAATTAGATTTTTGTGTCTTAAGAGGTTTGTGCACATGTTGTTTAATTAGCTGGTGGCAACAGCTGATTTTCTCTTTTTTTTCTTTCTCAGCTCTTCCCCGGAGAGGGGTGGTGAAAGGTCTTGGGAGTACCCCACAGGAAGGAATTCCCAAGTGCGCCTTCCTGGGTTCTCAAAAAGGTTCTGCACTTGGGTGGTGGCAGCATCTACCAATCCAAGGTCAGATAAAAGCTGTAATCTTGGGAGTTTAATACAAGCCTGGAGTGGAAAGTATTAATTTTTAGAATCCTTGTGGGCAGGTCTGGCTCTACGCACTACTCATTCCAAGCATGTGCTTGGGGCGGCACTTTTAAAGGGGCGGCACACCGTTTTTTGTTGGTTTTTTTGCTTCAGCGGCAGCACTCCAGCTTTTTTTTTTTGTTGCTTGGGGTGGCAAAAAACCTGGAGCCGGCCCTGCTTGCGGGCCCCCACCTTCTGCACTTGAAGTGCCAGAGTGGGGAATCAGCCTTGACAACATTGGGCCAAATTCATTCCTTGTGTCATTCCAATGTCTGCAGTGGAGTTCCATCAGGCATGGGTTTGGCCCATTGGGTTTTACTATTTATATAGTCCCAGATATATAGAATGTGCACTCTCTCTCTCTCTCTCTCTCTCTCTCTCTCTCGGAAATGATTTAATATATTTTGCATAATGTGTTCTCTATGCACTGATGTTTTTATAAGTACCAGTCTCAGTGTCTTCTGCTCTTCCTGTCTCCTGGAGAATGGGAAGCAAACTCCTCAACACCTGGTGCCAGGTTGGTAAACTGGGGTTGGGCTGTGAAAACACTGTCAGGATTCTCTGCTTTTTTCTTTCTGTTTTTTCAAGCAGATGTTTGGAGAGGCTGGGTCAAGGTTCATCCCTTAGTTGTTTAACCCCTGGAAAATTGTTGGAATATTTTAAATGCTCTGATAGTCATTGAGCAATATAAATTGCCGGCTCATTTTCTGTGGCCCCACCTAGTCCAGGGGGAAGATGAGCCAGTTTTACTTTGGTATTTTCACAGATGTGGAGGCTCATCTTGAAGGGATAGTTCAGACAGACATTTCTCAGCTATTTTTAGAGACCCTCTGGCTCTTCCCAAAGGTACCAAACCTCCTCACGCTGTAGGAGTCTAACACTTTCAGGGCATCAGCTGAACATTTTCCAACAGAGAGGATTTGGTCAGAAATGACATTTTTCTATGGGGAAAAAAATGTTCTTGACCAAATGTGTTGATTTTCTGAAATGTTTTGTTTTCAAAAGTTTTTGGTTAAAAAAAAATCATTTCAAACTTGTGGCTTTCTTCCAACTTGCTTTATAACTCTTTTCCAACTAGCAAAAGTTGGAAATGGGATAGAAAGCGGGGAGAGGGGGAAGTAGATTTTGCAAGTTGGAAAACAGTATGGAAGTGTTGGAAAGAGGAGGGGAAAGCTGTTTTTTCACACCTTTTCACTGTTTTAGCTACACATTGAGAAGGTGTGAAATGTGGGCATTCCCCACACTTTCCAACTGGCAAAAGATGGAAAACAGTCTAAAAGTATGTGAAGTGGAGGGAGAAACGACTTTTTGACACTTTTTCTTACTTTTTGATTCAACAGCAAAAAACATGAAAAGTTGAGTTCCCCACCCCCACATTTTTACCCATCCTCTCGCTTTTATCCAGTAAGGATAAAGAGGGGAAATTAAAAAAGGGGAAAGGATAAGGGACCCCAAAAATTAAAGAGTCAGTTTAAAAAAAGTAAAATAAAATGACATTTTGTAATTTCTTATTGTTCCCTTGTACTTCCATGTCTGTCTTTTTTTTTTTTTTTTTTTTTTTTTTTTTTTTTTTTTTTCCCATTTCCAACTTTTGCTAGTTGGAAAAGAGTTATAAAGCAAGTTGGAAGAAAGCCACAAGTTTGAAATGATTTTTTTTTAACCAAAAACTTTTGAAAACAAAACATTTCAGAAAATCAACACATTTGGTCAAGAACATTTTTTTCCCCATAGAAAAATGTCATTTCTGACCAAATCCTCTCTGTTGGAAAATGTTCAGCTGATGCCCTGAAAGTGTTAGACTCCT